>NC_087184.1:3855000-3925000 GCF_035594125.1 Scylla paramamosain
AATTTTTCAGGCTTGAACCTGGTATTTCTTCTATCCTGATTGCTGATCCTGAGAATTTTGCACACGTTCTCCTTTACAACCCCTACATCACTAAAGACTTTTATCAGGTTCCCTCTCAACCTACGCCTCTCTAAGGAATGTAAATTTAATAGCTTCAGTCTTATTTCTTGAGGAACACACCTTATCCCCTGTATCCTGTGGGACATTCTACTTTGTACTGATTAGACCTATATCCTTAGTCTAATATGGGGACCAAAACTGCACAGCATGGTCTAAATGAAGTCTGACTAGGGCCAAATACAACTTTAATATTACTTCGGGACTTCTTTTAACACCCCTAAAAATTCATCCTAATACCCGATTTACCTTATTTGTGGCCTCTATGCATTGTTTTCTTAGACGGAAATCAGAGTTAACTATAACTCCTAAATCTCTTTCGTTCCCTGAACTTTCCAGAGCTTCGTTGTTTATTGTGTACTTATGAGTGGGTCTCTTCTGCCTGCGCTATATACTTTGAATTTGATATTAAGCTGCATTTGTCATATGTATGTTCATTCATTCATCTTACCCTAATCTGCCTGCAAGGAGATATTATCTGAATCTGACATAATTAATCTACCTATTTTCGTGTCATCCACAGATTTACTGACATCACTAATAATCCCCATCCAAGTCATTGATAGCCTAATGTTTATTACAACTCTGTCGCCTATCGCTTGACCACGACCTTACCCAGCCTAACACCTTCCCATCTATTCCATGGGCCATAACCTTTCTCAGGAGCCTCTGATAGGGTATAGGATGTTATAACCAAGGTAAAGAGAAAAGTAGTTGCATGAGAAGGTGATGGGAAGAAAAAGCGAGTACCCAGTCGCGCATGACTTCACGTTAAATTCAAATCTTGGGTTGGAGTGCTGGGCGCTGGGCAGAGGTTCTACATACGTGTAAGAAGATATACGGCCTCAATGGGAGGGCTGAAAGAATCGACTAGTGAGTTTAGATAGCAATAGATGACGCGCCGGTCGCCAACTGCTGACTGGGGCCTTGGCGGGAGAGGAGCGAGCGTTAACCGGATTAAAAAATGGCTCCTTATACAAGCAAGTGCGGTAGTTGCACTTGTGGCGAAAAGAAGAGTACTCTGCAATCAGTGAGACTCCGTGTATTCCTCACTGACGCCAGAAGGTACGCATGAAAGGCTGGTGACATATAGTGTGAGCCATCAATCAATAGTCTCTTCTAGATTTGACTTACCTTTAGGATTAATGTCAAGTATTTCCCCACCCCCAATGTACATTTTCAGTTTGTTGACTGCCTAAAGAATAAACCGTTTATTATTATTATTATTATTATTATTATTTATTATTACATACTGACCGAGGTAATGTTGTCCAACTTCAAATAAAAGGCAGGGTAAATAAGGGAAAAGCTGTCACCGATCCGAGGATCCAGATACTCGTATCAGACAATGTTCGTTACGTTGTCGTGCCAAATCTCCCGGGTCAAAATTTATATCGGAAAAAGTTTGGACTCGGGAGAGATTTGGCACGACACTGCCAAATCGCTCCCACCGTCCAAATTACTCCCAAGAAAAATTTGGACGGGAGCAAAATTGATTCCAAGAAAATTTGAACTGAAATCAACTATTATATGAAATTTTATTGAATGGAGTTTTATTGACAAATAAGTTTTATTTTGTTGTATGTGGAACATGTTACAGTAGAAATGGAGCAAGTGAACGTAAGTTTACACCCAGTGCAAATGTTTAGTCCTACCACATTCTTTTATATTTATGTATTTTACGCATCAGCAATATCTTTATGGAATTTTATTGATAAATTATTAATGTTCCATTGTCTGTAGAATATTCTATGATAGGAATGCAGCAAGTAAACAAGAGTATAGCGAGTGATAACGGAGCACCAAAACTTACTCTGTGAGCGAGTATAAAGTCTCATTTCACTGCAAGTGCTGCTTATTTGTTGTAGATATAATTATTGTGATGATGTTCAGCGTTTATTTCTAGTAATTTCATTGTTTTCTTCTTGTATTAAGACTGTAATCCGTGTATAGCCTAAGCGAGGCAGTTCATAATTTCTACATTATAATCTAATGCTTTATCATCGAAATCGTTAAAATTGTAATTGTGCAATGATGACAGTGCAGAAGACACAGGTGAGGACTTGCCACGAGGAAGGAACATAACTCTAATTATCACATTTCACTTGTTCTGAGATAATGTTACACTGTTACTCAACACAAGAAATTTTAAAGAAATTTTAACCTTATGAAAAATATTTCGTTTCATGTGAGTTATATATAGAAATAACTTACCTCAAGAGATTTTAAACTTATTTTTTCATATTTCGTTTCTTGTGAGCTATATGTAAAAATAATTTACCTTAAACCCAATGGTGTTCTACTTGACCTAATAATAAAGTATGAGAAAAAACGGATAATCTACATGAAAGTTAAATCTGATGAGAAGGGTGTGTCCTCCACCCACTGCTCAGTGAATGAAGAATAGCTTGTCATGTCTTTATTAGTTATGCATAAATTGTTGAGATCACATTATAATAAATTGTACCATATATATATATATATATATATATATATATATATATATATATATATATATATATATATATATATATATATATATATATATATATATATATATATTACCTTTATAATTGTGAGCGGCTTGCGAAGAAGACGGAGTGCTTGCGACTGGTAGACCCGTTTCCTTGGGAATCAGCCATGATGCAGATGAAAACTGAAGAAGTGAGAAAGTGTTAGCGGGTTGTTAATTTCTGAATCCATTCCCAGAAATTAATGACTACAATTTTCTCCATGCTCCTTATATGTACATTTTTTTTTTTTATTAACCTGTGTAACATTTCCACATGTATTATGTAAAAAAATTCCAATTTTTCTTTTTTTCTTCTCATGATATACATATATACTTCTCATTCATCTTGTGTACACTCTCATTTTAGCTATGTACTTTTTTTTTTTCAATTAAGAAAACAAAAACATCATGCACACAATTTTTTTTTTTTTAATAAAGTGTCCGAGCAGTCATTGTGACACCCATAAATAAATAAATTAAAGATACAATAAAACAGAATAAAAAAATAAAAAAAAAGTTAAAAGATGAATTTGCATGATTTATGAAAGGCACCTTCTACAGTGCTCAATATTGAATTTGTCTGTCTGGGGGCAAGGGCGACTGATTCAGGGTCAAATTTGCTTCACCCTTAAGATGGATCTAAAATCACGCCAGTGCATTATGTTGCCTACACAGAGTGGCTTAGTAGTAGGAGTTCCTAAGCCCGCTAAGCAAAGTACAATTGTCTGTTGTCTTGCCTTCGTCCCACAAGTGCCCCCTCTCAGTCCCGTGGACAAGAAGAAAAATTCAAGTTGCAGACTATTGCCCTGATTTAGGTGTACAGTGAAATGATAAATTTATTTTTATTGTCACAAACAATAGGGATGGAAAGGTGTATCGTTGGCTCAGTAGTGAATCTCTTGACCCCCGCTACATTCAAGTATCTGTTAAGCAATGTTGTCGCCTCACGATGTCCCGTGAGGTGAGAGACTCGTGTGAAGAATGTGTAACAATAAGGAAACTGAGTTAACCATGAGTGTGAATTATTTTCACTATGGCCCAGGCAACACTAGGACCACATTTGTCTTTTAGTGGGTAGGCTACAACCGACTTAGTAAATAGCTCTCTTTGTGATGACAAATCTATTCCCGTTTCTTGTTATTTTAAAGGGGCCTATAAACTCCACACCCAGTATTTCCCATCTCCCCTCAGCTTTGATGGGATACAGTTGTGGACCATGGGGTTTTTATTTTCTAAAAAAAAAAAAAAAAAAAAAAAAAAAAAAAAAAAAAAGGCACTCGGGACAGGTGTTTATCTGAAAATTACAATAATGGCACAGATTTTATAAATAAATGTTAAACTGAGTGGGTGCGTATTTATACTGTACAAAGAAATCTGCAGATCTTCACAATCCTTGAACTCATTTCCACTGCATCCTATAAATCATTTAACTTTTAATACTCGTCACTTTCTATTTTGCTAAATATCCTTTCGAAACTTCTCTCTCACCTACCTTATTTTGCTCCCAGTCTTCAAAATGTACTCTCAGTTTTCTCACATGCAGGAAGTAGTCATTATATTATACAAATTTCAAACAGTGAATACACATAGAAAGTATATATGACACTAAATAAAAAAAAATAAAAAATAAAATAAAATAGAGTAGAATGGGCTTTAGTACTAAGCATATAAGGAATGTCACCAAGAGGTGATGGTGGTGCAACTGTTAGCACATCTACCTGGCAAGTGAAAGGTCCCGAGTACGATCCCCGTGTGCTACCTGCCTTTTTGGGTGAATCCCCTACTCTAATAGTGCCATCACTGTATTGCTTGCACAGACCAAACCTTATGAATTATATTTTGCACTTAAACAAAGTCTATAGAAATTCTAATCTCCAACTCTTGTTTCTAGATTGTTCTTTTGTCACCACTGTTTTTGATGATGTAGACCACACTGTTTTAAATAGACACTTGATGTCTGTGTTGAGATGATGATTACCTCTGATGATGATGCTTGCCACTACTGGATCAGATGAGGAAGTTTGGTGTGGTGATGGCTGCTCTGGAGGACCGGTTAGTACCTTGATATTGTTGGTAGCGTGGAGGTCGTGGGTAGTGGTTCGATATTGTTGATTTGTGCGAGTAAAAGACACGATTTATAAGAGTTCTTGATTTAATGATGGACAGAATGTACACGCGTGGTAGCGAGACAATTGATTACAGACGTGACGATACTGATGTGCTCCTCTCTCTCTCTCTCTCTCTCTCTCTCTCTCTCTCTCTCTCTCTCAATTGATATGAGATCTTTCTCTCTCTCTCTCTCTCTCAATTGATATGAGATCTTATCTGAAAACTCTCAGAAGACTGACTAAAGCCTGACTGAT
Source organism: Scylla paramamosain (assembly GCF_035594125.1). Taxonomy (NCBI): domain Eukaryota; kingdom Metazoa; phylum Arthropoda; class Malacostraca; order Decapoda; family Portunidae; genus Scylla; species Scylla paramamosain. Next base: position 3,859,993 of record NC_087184.1, read on the forward strand.
GTTCTAGCTACACGTACGGTTATATATATATATATATAAAAAAAAAAAAAAGAAAGAACATTATTTTAATCCTATATATTAGAGTAATAAAACACTTGTCCATATAATGAAGAATTATCCTTGAGTTTTTACCTTGTGCAATAACAGGAAATCTAAATTTGTACCTATAATAATAATAATATGGGTATATGAAAATATAAATAAGTTGCTAAGTCTAAAGGAACTCCTCATATGAAGCACAAATTACCTTTGTTAATACCTAATAATACTGATTTTGGAAGAAATTGCACAGAACAGAAGATAAAATAGCACTTTAACAAATACATAATAATAATAATAATAATAATAATAATAATAATAATAATAATAACAACAAATACATAATAATAATAATAATAATAATAATAATAATAATAATAATAATAATTATTATTATTATTATTATTATTATTATTATTTATTTGTTAAAGTGCTATTTTATCTTCTGTTCTGTGCAATTTCTTCCAAAATCAGTATTATTAGGTATTAACAAAGGTAATTTGTGCTTCATATGAGGAGTTCCTTTAGACTTAGCAACTTATTTATATTTTCATATACCCATATTATTATTATAGGTACAAATTTAGATTTCCTGTTATTGCACAAGGTAAAAACTCAAGGATAATTCTTCATTATATGGACAAGTGTTTTATTACTCTAATATATAGGATTGAATGTTCTTCTTTCTTTTTTTTTATTTTATTTATTTTTTTTATTTTAAGTTACTTTTATAATTAGTCCTAATATACGAGTATAAATATATATAATTTTTTTTTTTTTTGTCTGCCCATAAAGCAGTTGCTTGCTAAGGGCTGTTTGTTTGTTATAAAATTATATTAAGTTCTTAACTCAACTGTAAAATGACAAACAATAAAGTGTTTAAAGTGTTTAAAGTGTTTAAAGTGTTTATTTATGTGAGAGAAACGGGTCACGATACAACTTCTGGGATGAAAAAAAAAAAAAAAAGACCAATGAGATGCTAGGAAATGGAGTGAAATGACCAATGGTAGCGGTCGTTATTCTGACCAGTGCCCTGCGAGAAAAACAAGGAGGCAATGCAGAAGTTTTCCCTAAGGACTAGCAGGAATGTAGGGAAGAAAGGTGTGGTATTCCCTTGAGAGGGAGAGAGGAAGGAGAAAAGTTAAAAACAGACCAAACTGACTGGCCATGTGGGCACACGTGGAATGAAATATATGAATGATGCATATATATATATATATATATATATATATATATATATATATATATATATATATATATATATATATATATATATATATATATATATATATATATATATATATATATATATATATATATATATATATATATATATATATAATTGTCATGAGTGACACACTGCTGCTCATTGCATGTCGTGTATAATTTTTCTCCATCTTTTCATTTTCTAAGCACACCATGCACACAAACTACACTGTCATCTATTACGTTCCAAACTCCGTGATCAAGATCTACAAGCAATATTATAATTACATTCCCTCTCAAGGTCACCAGCCTCTCTCTAGGTTTGTAATACAAAATTCTAAAATTAAACTTACCCATTCTTGAATATCATGGGATTTTGTCAACCAGTAATAGTGGTTGCTGACATAATCCTGACTTGTCTTTATTCCCAAGTGCCGCTCTTTCCCGTGAACTTTTTGAAGTTCTAATTGTACGTCTTTTTGTTCAACAGCACTTGCCTTTTTTTGCAGGAAGGTTATCGTGGAGCCCACAATAAAACAAAGTATCCCCTGCAAAGAACAACAATACTTGAAAAATCTTTAGTTTGATCATCATATATAAAGCTATGCACCCCAGAGTGAAAGGAGGGCATTATAGTTGAGTGCACAGTTTGTTATGCTTTTTCCATGATTAGATCTTGATTGATTTAACTAAATCAAAACTTTGGTGTAAGTATCTTCCAAAGACACTTAAAAATATTAATGTCACCTGAACTCATGATTTCACTCCATCACCTACAAACACTGGCTGGAGACAAGATGATACAAATAATTTATTCTCCTTTATTCTCGTCTTTACAACACACAACTCACAGTCTTTTACATAGGAAAACAACAAACCATCTTTATTCATATACTTGATGCAAAAAATATATGCGCGCCTTCAGTGACTTGCTGTTTACACACGACACACCCTTCTCTTGAGAAAAATAATATAAATGCTTACATAAGTTTCTTAATATTTTATTGCACAGGCCCTCCCTTTGATGACCACTGTCTAGTACGTACAAGTACGTATCTTTTAGGGAAATGTTTAGTACGTGCTTGTACGTTTGCCGTTTTGCACAGTTCTGCGTCCTTTGATTTTGTTTTTGTGTAGATGTTCTTATCTAAGTCGCAATAAAGAATGATTTGGCAACTGAGGGATGTATTATTTCTCACATATACATATATTTTTGGCGGGATATCCAATGAGCCCTGTGCTTCTGTATTTATAATAAACATTTTGAATGTATTTTGTTACTTTGTCTTCACGTCCATCAGTATATTTACAAAATCAATGGAATTAAAATGATTTCAAAACTATAACATTGGTGTGTAATAAAAAAAAAAAAGTTATAAATTTTTTTTGCGTGTTTTTCTTGTTCAGCGATGGTGGTAACACTGGCCGGGGGAGCGGCCACCTTTTTCCCGTTCTCTCATTGCCCACTCTCGTGCCCGCTGTCAACACCTGCTCACTGCAGGCCCTGACAATGCCGTTTCATAAAAAGATACCCAAGATTTTGTCTGAGGCTGATATTTCAGCCCTTCTTGATGATGAAGGGGTGACAGAGATAGGTGATTTATCAGGCGATACTAATGATCCTGATTACTCTGGTGAGTCAGGCACAGAGGAGGATGACTGTGAAGTAGATGATGCGGCTCATTCACAACCAACCTAATCCAGCAGTGCACAGATACGGCCACAATCTCGAAAACGGAAAGCCACAGAATGTACAAATACTATATCGAATACCCATTCGATATAGTATTTGTACATTCTGTGGCTAGTGGTAGTGTAGGACCACCTAATCCACCAGGCACATCATGTCAAAGTCAACACAACACACTGCACATAGTAACCTACCTCCCCGCTGCTGACATGGAGTGGTAATGGGTAATGGTAGTGGTAATGGCTTCATACTAGACATGATTCTGTACTTAGGAACTGGAACAGACATAAATAAACCTAACGCAGGGACTGGGCAAATCAGGGAGTGTTGTAAGCACTATGCTTGAGCGTTATTTGGGTAAGAGAGACATTTTATGTTGACAACTGGTACACCAGCCCTTCTCTTTTTCATTTCCTACACGAAAATATGACAGGGCCCTGTGGAACAGTGAAAGCAAATAGAAAGTTTATGTCTTAATATCCCCCTAAACTCATGAAAGGAGAAGTCATCCATAAACAAGCAAATAATATTCTCTCACTGAAGTGGAAAGACAAGAGAGAAATTCATTTGCTTACGACTGTTCGTGAGCCAAAAATGGGGCAGAGTGAAATAATTGACCGCTCCACGGGTACCTTTATCTGAAAGCCTCAAGGTGTGATTGATTACAACCTAAACATGAGATTGGTTGATAAAAGTGACAGTATGATGTCGACAGTGGAATGCAAACGCAAAACAATGAAATGATACAAAAAACTGTTTTCCCATCTTGTTGACTGTGCCATTCTCAACGCACACATCCTGTACCAGGTCAGCACAGGGAAGAAGCAAATACTGTATAATTTCACCACAGAGGTTGTGAGACAGCTTCTCGAACAGTACTCTGAGTCACGAAATGGGGTAAGAAGACGTCGGGCCGCAAATGGTGATGACTCTACACACCTCACAGGACGTCATTTTCCAAAGACCATCCCTGCCACGCCGTGTAAAGAAAAGGCACAGAAGCCTTCTCACGTACGTATGTCTCACATCCACACAGCGTCCCAAAGCACAAAAAGACACGCGATATATGTGTGGAATGTAATATTGCTCTCTGCCTAGAACCGTGCTTTGAGTAGTATCATACCCTAAAGAAATACTAAATGTGTCACATAGTCACGTACACCACTGTGGTGTGGCCTCTACGCAGGCAGATGACAAATAAAGTAAAAATTACATTGTGTTGCTTCCGATAAGTTTGATGAGTTCCCGATTATTTCGATCAGAGCAGATGATTATGTTTTTATCTTATACTACAGAGAATAAGCCTGTCCCTATAAAAAAAATCGGTGACATACCTCTTCACACGTACATTTGTAATGAAATTTTGCTGTTGCCAAACCGCTCATCCTCCTGTGCTGGTCAGCCTCCTCTGTGGCAGAAACACGGATAATAAACATTTTGCATACACACTATATATATATATATATATATATATATATATATATATATATATATATATATATATATATATATATATATATATATATATATATATATATATATATATATATATATATATATATATATATATATATATATATATATATATATATATATATATATATATATATATATATATATATATATATATATATATATATATATATATATATATATATATATATATATATATATATATATATATATATATATATATATATATATATATATATATATATATATATATATATATATATATATATTATATATATATATATATATATATATATAATATATATATATAATATATATATATATATATATATATATATATATATATATATATATATATATATATATATATATATATATATATATATAATATATATATATATATATATATATATATATATATATATATATATATATATAATATATATATATATATATATATATATATATATATATATATATATATATATATATATATATATATATATATATATATATATATATATATATATATATATATATATATATATATATATATATATATATATATATATATATATATATATATATATATATATATATATATATATATATATATATATATATATATATATATATATATATATATATATATATATATATATATATATATATATATATATATATATATATATATATATATATATATATATATATATATATATATATATATATATATATATATATATATATATATATATATATATATATATATATATATATATATATATATATATATATATATATATATATATATATATATATATATATATATATATATATATATATATATATATATATATATATATATATATATATATATATATATATATATATATATATATATATATATATATATATATATATATATATATATATATATATATATATATATATATATATATATATATATATATATATATATATATATATATATATTATCATCTAGTGTATGCCAGAGCACTCCTATATGTGCATTTGTTGCTTTTGTGGACTTAAAAAAAGCCTTTGATCTTGTTGATCACACTGTTGTCATCAGCAAGGCAGTAAGTCTGGGTCTCCCTCCTAACCTGATAGCGTGGCTAGCCGACTTCCTCACAGGGAGGCGTTAGGCCGTTCGCTATCAGGGCTCTGTCTCTAATTTCCAACAGCTGACATGTGGGGTCCCCCAGGGGACCAAGATGGGTCCTCTATGCTTCCTCCTCCTCATTAACGACGCCCTCACTGACACCCCCCATCGCTGGAAGTATGTGGACGACTGCACCGTGGGCGTCCCAGTTTCCACCAAGAACCCGGACTACTAGCCACTGCAAGCAATTCTGGAGCGACTGCAGACGTGGACGGAGGAGAGCAGGATGATCATCAACCACAGCAAAACTGTGGTGATGCATTTCTGTACCTCCTCTGTACCAGTGCCCCCTCCCCAGCTCACAGTGGGCCCTCACCCCCTCCAGGTGGTCCAATGTGCCAAGCTTCTCGGAGTCACGGTGGACGACCAGCTGACCTGGAAGCAGCATGTCGCCAGCACCATAAGATCAGCTACCTACAGGCTGTACATGCTGCGCAGACTCAGGTCGCTGGGGACGCCGACAGATGAGTTAAGGGGGGTGTACCTCACCTTCATCCTCCCCAAACTCATGTACGCCTCCCCAGCGTGGTCCTCCTCCCTCACACACTCAACAGCTACAGCTAGAGAGTGTGCAGAAAAGGGCGTGCAGGGTCATCCTTGGCCCTGCATACACCACCTACGAAGAAGCCCTGACCACCCTGAGTCTGTCCAGACTATCCACCAGGCACCGAGAGGCTCTGGAGAAGTTTGGAAGGGGACTACTGCATCATCCACGTCTCAGAAACATGCTGCCGCCTGACGCGCCTCGCCCGGTCCGTGCCACCAGATACCACAAGATAACGCCCTTAAAGGCGCCGCGCACGGAGCGGTACAGACTCAGTGCGATTCCCACCATGGTGCGAACCATCAATCAATAGTATTTCCCTCCTAGATTAGACTTACCTTTAGGATTAATGTTAAGTTTTTCCCCACCCCCTATGTACATTTTCAATTTAACTGCCTAAATAATGAACCGTTTATTATTATTATTATTATCATTATTATTATATACAACTTCAATAAACAATAGGGTGATGAACATATACTTACCCACATAACTGTGCAGTCGTATTGTAATCCACAGTCATCCAGCTTCCCCCTGCCACTGCTACTGCTGCAAATCACTACAATATTTCTTGTAGCTATAAGCTTTTCCTCATATACATGATAATTTCTTCATTGCCACTCTCTTCCACAGTTTACTTCATTCAATCATTTACAAGTATATTCCTTATAAACTTTTGTCCTGATTTTTTTTTTTTTTTTACTGTTTCCTTATTTCCTGTGCCTATTTTTCTCCATTTGTTGTATACACTGTGTACATCAGTTAATCCTTCAGCAACTGCCGACTTTGGTTAAAGCGGTGTTTAATTGCTGGATTTAAAAGAAACGGACTGCTTTTACTTCCAAAACGGACCGGAATGAACTTCATTGTACGAATGATACCATTATTGTTCCAGAAGAATCTGCAAATATCTATCTTCTTTTCCTACGCTAATCTGAAGAAAAGCCTTAGTTATGTCACCTGTTAATGCAACATTCCACCTTCTGAATCTCATAAGAACTTCCACAAGTAATGGGCTGAGAGAGGGAGCAGACTCAAGACAGACATTTAATTAAAGAAACACCATTGTGACTTATTGCAAAATCATCAAAGACCTGCCTTTCTTTAATGGTGGTGCTAGTTTCTCGAACAACAGGTCGATGTGGAAGACAGGAAGAACATAAGGTATGAGCTGACTACCTAGCTTGCAGAAACTTCTTTTATACTCGTACCTTCTTGTTCGTAAGACTCAAACACATCATCATACTACTGAAGCTTTGTAGGATTTTTGTTGAGTTTATGAACCAAACTTGACAACATCCTTCTAACAGCTTCTCATTATTTTGAAGGGTTTCCTTAGCAACATCAGATTCCTAAGGAAGAGCAACTTCATAACGATTCTCAGAAAATTTTAGTTTCAGAAAATTGTTTCTGTACAGGTTTAATGAAAGTACGAGTTGAGTCTCCTTTGGAGGCAAATACGAACATATTCTAAATCCCAAAACATTTGAATAGATGCCTCAGAAACTACCTCACATCCTTCAGGGAAATATTCTCAGGAACCAGGCAAAATCCATCCAAACCAAGTCTTGAGCTACAAGTGCCTCAGCCTTTATACAGTTGTTAGGGATCATGAATATCCAGTATGCATCCTGCCCTACCAACACATCAATACGTATTTCTCATTTCGGTAGTAGGTAGAGAATGTGTAAAGCCTTAAATTCAGATCATGAATGCTTTCCTCCAAAGACAGAATAGGAAATGTTTTCATAAGAAATCCATTTAGGTTTAACTTTCTTGATAAAACTACTTGACACATAGGATTTGTCAGAGCCAGAATTAGAGTAGAATAGCTAAAATAGGTCGGCCCTTTTTGTCATATACTTTCACTTTGGCGTTAGCAAAAAATGCTGCAGGTTTGCTTCACACATACTTCTGGTTTCTGCTTACTATGCGTGCCACTAAAGATTTGCGGGCCTTTCACTGGCCTTTTCCTCAACACTTACAATTTAATTTGTCTAAAGAGACTGACCAGCATTATAGTTTCCACTCCCTTGAACCCCAGAGGTATTCTTAACACAGCATAGACTATTATGGTTGCCTCTGCACATAGAACACTTTGCCTTACACCCTTTAGCAATATGCCCGATTTTAAGGCACTTGAAACACAGATCAGCAGAACAATTTTTTTCCTGTCGTTCTGATGGTGAAAGCTCTAAAACGCTGAAACACTTTTCACTTGTGTGGTTCTTGTTACAAAATACATACTCTCTTGTACAGAACTCGGAATAAATCTGAAGAGCAGAGGCACAACTAGTAAACTTTAGCCTCTCTGCCTCACCCGTGCAGCGACTATCAGACCTTCCCGTGGTAGACATTTCCTTGAAGGGCTCTGAACGTTCCTGCTGTTCTTTCTCCTGCTGTAGCCATGCAAGGTCAAACGTTTCCGTCGTTCTATCTCCTGCTGTAGCCATGCAAGATCACTTTCATGGCCCGATCCTTCCCTTGACCATTTCAATCTGGTGTCTTGGGGCAGACATGACAAAGTAACTGGTGTTAGGAACAGACCATATGTATCTCCACTAACACTCAGAGCTTCCAAACATCGTATGTGAGTTAAAAGGTCGTCCTGTAGCTTTCATAAGGCAGACACATACTTGAATCCATCAGGTCTGGAATGGATGCTTATGTGAAGAAGGGCTTGGATGTATGCAAAAAATATCCTCTCAGACCTTCCAAACCGGTTCTTCAAAAGGTACAGGCTGTGTTGTAGTTCTGGGCAGTGAGTCCTAATCCTTGTACCTTCTAACACAGGAAATAGATAACTGAACTTACTGATGGCAGGGATGTCAGTCTCGTCTACCATAGCCACGAAATGATCTCAAAACGACCGCCACTCTGTTACCTCTCCACTAAACTTTGGTAACTCGAGGCGGGGAAGCCTTACACTGGAATGCACTTACCCTACTGAGGTATTGTCACTGTGGTATGATGACTGTTGCTTGGTCTACTCATCCAATAGTTTCTGAGCAGCTTCCAATCGTGCAACTCTCACACTTCGACGAAATCTAACAGCTGTCTCAATGTTCTCCAACAATTTAGGGTCACTTATCTCAATTTCCAGCGTTCCTTGCACGTCATCCAATGCAGCAAGACTCTTGCCGAAGTCCTCCACCGTGTCTTCCAATTGCACTCTGGTAATATCTGCTCGGGGAAGAAGTTCCATAAGTGCCTGGTTTGCACGTGCGACCCACCCACGGATCGCGGATCGCCGTCTCATTAACGCCTCGTCCATCTTCGCCATTAAACTCTTACCACCAACTTCTCTGTTGGCCATTCCCGGGTCTGAGCACCACTTGTTGCTCCCTAACAAAAACACAAAAGCAACACGGTGAAGATCTTTCTACAAAGGCGTGAGAGACCAGACAGAGGTCAAGGGTAAATCCAAACAGCGCGGCTGAGTGAGGTGGACTGACTATTTATTCTCGGAGCAGGGTACACGTCAACAGAGGTCGTGGCGAGGCAGGCTGACGTGTCAATCCCTAAATGGCATATATCAGTACGAATAAATAGGAAATTTTACAATGCTATTTTGATGTCATTTTAGTCTAATTTATCAGAATTCATTTCAATTACTCAAATTAGGAATATAATTATATACCCCATTTCCTCTTCCCATTTAATGGGAAACTAATGAATATCTTGGTTCCAAAAGAGGAGGACGACTAAGCGAGGGAGGACACGCGCCATACAACAGACAATATGATGTCACCTGGAGTGACCTGAAAGTGACCTGACATCAAAGTACTGACCTCTCACGACCTGGTAGAAGACTGTGTGAGTATATATTGGAATTTTATGCTCGTGTGAGTGATTTCCTTGGTGCAATATAGCATAGAACATAAATATGCATTTTCTCAAAACTCGTTTTTTCGGGTAAAGCTTAGCATCACTCAGCATGTAATTAACGAATCTTCAAAATTCTTCTTGTAAAATAAGTGATACTAATGCATAGCAATAATTACCATAAATAGTGCATAAGCAATAATTACTAGTGCATAGCAATAACTACCATAAATAATTACCATAAATGAATTTATGACGAAATTTTTCAACTGAGAATTAAAAAAAAAAAAACACTAATTCATTATTCCACCATAAAACTGTCTTGTGAGCTAGACTTTCTGCAATGCAAAGTTATATGCATATGAGTGTGCTATCTGTGGAATAAAGAGTTGTCATACTCTTCGTCAGTCTAAGCTGAAACTTATAAAAATAAATTGTTCGGTGATTCCTGAATATTTCCAGAAAAAAACTACAGCTGTGATTTTTACCAGAATCAAGCCATAGTTTCAGCACATACTCATGCACTTGCAGTAAAAAAATCATGGGTATAGTTCAATAACTGCAGTCAGGACTAAAAAAAAAAGATATTCAACATGTGTCCATGTTGGCGATTCCAACCGCGCGGTTGCAATCGAGAGATTATAATAACTTGGACACACAGGGCGGTTGTAACCGAGCGGTTGCAACCGCTCGGTTACATTTTCAATGATAGCCTATGGAATCGTTCACATGTAACCGCGGCGGTTTGGTAACCGCGGCGGAACCGACGGGGACCTCGCAACCGCGCGGTTGGCCAGCGTGTCGAGATACATACAGACATATTACATCGCACACACAGGGCGGCGCGCCGCTCGGTTTGAAGGCATTGGGCGACGCTATTGGTTGTGCGCCAGCCAATGAGATAACACGATGTGCGTTACTATGGCAACCTTGGGCTTTGCCTGATGAATCACGTTAGGTAATACCACTCAGTCACTGCAGTACTGCTGAGGTAGACGTTATGGAGCGGGATCATTTTGATACGGATTTATTTATCAATGAGATAGAAAAACGCCCATCAATATGGGACATGAAATCTCCCCACTACAAGGACAGGGTGATGAAGAAAAAACACTGGGAAGAGGTCGCTGACATTTTCTGTCCTGACGGAGAAATCAAGGAAAAACAGAATGTAGGTGAGTAACTGAAGAACACTTTATTACGTATATATTACAACTTGCTTGCCTAAATCATTCTATCCTGCCATTCTAGTTTGCCTTCACTTACAAAGTAATCTGCATATCTGTCTCGGGTTGAGGTTGCAGACCCACCTCCTCTTGGGACATTACCTTCACGTAGACCTACGAGTGGTGCACGATAGAGTGTGTCTTCGTACCTGTAACCTTCTCTAGCTCTTACATAGTTATGTAATATACAACATGCCTTTATTATGTTTTCTGCAAAGTCAATGTTAACATTGAGAGGCCTATGGAGTATGCGCCACTTATTAGCCATGATACCAAAAGTACATTCAATGTACCTACGTGCCCTTGACAATCTATAGTTGAAAATTTTTTTCCTGTATGTCAGATGTCTTCCACTGTAGGGTCTCATAACATTCTCCATAATGCCAAATGCCTCATCTCCAACAATTACATGAGGGTAGCATACTGTCTCAACACTGGAAATAGGTTTTGGCTCTGGTACATCCAAACTATTTTCCACAAGCTTTTTGTAAAGTAAGGATTTTGTAAAAATTGCTGAATCACTGCTTTTTCCATATGCACCTATATCCACATATATAAATGAAAAATTGGCATCACATACTGCTAGCAACACAGTTGAAAAGAATAACTTGTAATTATAATACAGAGATCCTGAACCTTTAGGTTGGACTAGCCTAATGTGCTTGCCATCAATAGCACCTATGCAGTTAGGGAATTTCGCATACTTTTCAAATCCCTTTGCCACTTCTTCCCACATTTCCTTCGTCATCTCTGGCATGCACATTGTCTTCATTCTTGTCCATATCGCTTCACATACTTGCCGCAATATGCCTGCGAGGGTTGATTTCCCAAGCCGGTACCCATAATGCAAGTCAGCAATCGAGCATCCCGTGGCCAAGTACCTACAGAGAAAAATAACAAAAGAAGAACTTTCCATATAATTCTCTCTCTCTCTCTCTCTCTCTCTCTCTCTCTCTCTCTCTCTCTCTCTCTCTCTCTCTCTCTCTCTCTCTCTCCTACACACACACACACACACACACACACACACACACACACTTATTTTTCCTTCTCTTCCTTTTTATCTTTTATTTTCTGCATTCCATATTATACTGTATTCATATGACTTTTCAGGCCTGGTCTTGCAGAAAAAGTGGAAAAATTTGAGGGATTCCTTCTCGAAGGAAATGAAAAAACAAGAGTCTTCCATCTGGATCAAAGGGATCAGGAGGTTACAATTTTTGGAAAGTTCAGTCGCTAGCAACGAAACTACTAGCAACATTGATGGAGAGGAAGAAGCACAAGATGATATTGACACAACAGAACATCATAGAGCGGAAATCACACCAGCAAAGAAAAAAGTGAAGTTCAATTCAGGCGATTTGCATATTGCTAATATTTTGGAAAGGAGTTTATTGGCAAGGCAGATGGAAACTGAGCAACAGAATGATGAAGATAAACTCTTTTGCTTGTCACTCTATAGCGAACTGAAAAAAGTGCCAGAAAATAACCGCTTGATGACGAAAATTGAACTGTTACATATTGTTCATCGTGCTCAAACACTCAACAATCCACACACCTATATTAATCAGTCATACCCATATCATTACTCAGGAAACCCTCATCATTCACAACCTTACACAGTTTCTGGCTCTCAACCAGGCCACCAGACACACCAGAATATACAACCAAGTACATCAGGATACAACACAAATAACATACTAACACCACTTCCAGCTCCTTCACCAGGAACTGTAAGCCAAGCTTCTGATACACAGTCAGACTATATTGAAATGTTTGACTAATTTGTTCACTGACAGCAATCCTAAATACGTAGCCTATGCGTGCCACGGAGAAAGCAGATGGGCTACTTGTGTTATAAAATAAAGTGAATGGTCATTTTTTCTTGCTCTGTATTTTCATTTAAAAAATTAGTATTTGTATCCAATGTACTGGCAACTGGAAATTTATATGTAACTTTTTTCTTTGTTTTGTATTATGAACAACAACAACAACAACTTATAATAAAGTATTCACCTTAATGTTATGACGAGTTTCTCTTCTGGGCAGATGGAATCCCTCATCATGGTGTTGGTTGAAGATATGTCCTCCTTGATTAGTTCCAGCAAGTCATCAAATGATTTCACCGACATTCTACAGTAATTGAAAAACTTTGGTTCATGCTCTCTCAAGGTAGGGTACAGGGTGGTAAACAAGCCGTGCGTAAGTCTATCATGTAGAATCGGATGAATCCAATGTTGTCTTTGCCTCTGCTTGCGCCGTTTCAAGCGGCGATGTAGCAACCAAACGCATGCTACTTCCTCCACATCCATCGTGACACTGCCAAGTAAAAATTCAGGTGAAAAAAATAACAGTGGGTCAACCGCCGCGGTTCCGCTGCGGTACAAAACGCCTTGTGTGGACAATGCCAGCGTGAAACGCTCGGTAGCCGCCGCTGTTGCAACCGCCCTGTGTGTCCAAGCTCTTAGGTTTCCTATACTAACCTGTGAAATCATTCATAGTTAACCGCGGCGGTTGTAGGGCGGTAGCGGTTGGAAAAGCTTTCTATGCGATATGAGCGGTTCACGCTCGATACCCGCCGCGGTTGGAATTGCCCTGTGTGAACGGGGCCGAAAAGTAACATGTCAGGATGAGGTTACCGCCTCACCAGGTCCTGGGTTGGACGGTTAAGTGTTGTCCTTTATGATGAGTTTAACTTTTTTTTTTTTTTTTTCATTAAATAACGTTTCCCATTTGCATTCTCCTCTCCTCCCTCTCCTCCACCCTCTGACTACTTCATGTCACCTATTAAAATTCTTCGCAATGATGTTTTCCATGGCCTCGCTGGCCTAAACCCTCGGAAGGCTTATGGACCTGATGGGGTCCCTCCTATTGTTCTCCGAAACTGTGCCTCCGTGCTTGCACCTTGCCTAGTCAAACTCTTTCAGCTCTGTCTGTCAACATCTACCTTTCCTTCTTGCTGGAAGTTTGCCTACATTCAACCTGTTCCTAAAAAGGGTGACCGTTCTAATCCCTCAAACTACCGTCCTATTGCTTTAATTTCCTGCCTTATTAAAGTTTTTTAATCTATTCTCAACAGGAAGATTCTTAAACATATATCACTTCACAACCTTCTATCTGATCGCCAGTACGGGTTCCGTCAAGGCCGCTCTACAGGTGATCTTCTGGATTTCCTTACTGAGTCTTGGTCATCCTCTTTTAGAGATTTTGGTGAAACTTTTGCTGTTGCCTTGAACATATCAAAAGCTTTTGATAGAGTCTGGCACAAAGCTTTGATTTCCAAACTACCCTCCTACGGTTTCTATCCTTCTCTCTGTAACTTCATCTCAAGTTTCCTTTCTGACCGTTCTATTGCTGCTGTGGTAGATGGTCACTGTTCTTCTCCTAAATCTATTAACAGTGGTGTTCCTCAGGGTTCTGTCCTGTCTCCCACTCTCTTCTTATTATTCATTAATGATCTTCTTAACCAAACTTCTTGTCCTATCCACTCCTACACTGATGATACCACCCTGCACTTTTCCACGTCTTTTCATAGACGTCCAACCCTTCAGGAGGTAAACATATCACGCAGGGAAGCCACAGAACGCCTGACTTCTGATATTTCTAAAATTTCTGATTGGGGCAAAGCAAACTTGGTATTGTTCAATGCCTCAAAAACTCAATTCCTCCATCTATCAACTCGACACAACCTTCCAGACAACTATCCCCTTTTGTTCAATGACACTCAACTGTTCCCCCTCTTCTACACTGAACATCCTCGGTCTGTCCTTTACTTATAATCTGAACTGGAAACTTCACATCTTATCTCTAGCTAAAACATCTTCTATGAAGTTAGGTGTTCTGAGACGTCTCCGCCAGTTTTTCTCACACCCCCCAGCTGCTAACTCTGTACAAGGGTCTTATCCGTCCATGTATGGAGTATGCTTCACATGTCTGGGGGGGTTCCACTCATACTGCTCTTCTAGACAGGGTGGAATCGAAAGCTTTTCGTCTCATCAATTCCTCTCCTGTAACTGACTGTCTTCAGCCTCTCTCTCACCGCCGCAATGTTGCATATCTAGCTGTCTACTACCGCTATTTTCATGCTAACTGCTCTTCTGATCTTGCTAACTGCATGCCTCCCCTCCTTCCGTGGCCTCGCTGCACAAGACTTTCTTCTTTCTCTCACCCCTATTCTGTCCACCTCTCTAACGCAAGAGTTAACCAGTATTCTCAATCATTCATCCCTTTCTCTGGTAAACTGTGGAACTCCCTGCCTGCTTCTGTATTTCCACCTTCCTATGACTTGAATTCCTTCAAGAGGGAGGTTTCAAAGACACTTATTCATCAATTTTTGACCACTGCTTTGACCCTTTTATGGGACTGGCATTTCAGTGGGCATTTTTTTTATTAGCTTTTTGTTGCCCTTGTCCAGTGTCCTTCCTACATAAAAAAAAAAAAAAAAAACTCCAAACGCTGGTCAAATGTGTCTGCGAAAGAATGAAACTAGAACAATCAGTAATAACGGCGGGAAATGTCTCTAGAATATTACCACAGTGGCTTCATATTGAAATCCGTGAGATGTAGGTATGTATCAGCTAATAATAACCAACTCGCCAGCCACCGTCTAGCCTGCAGTCTCCTACGTCTGTAGCATATATAGCCTATCTTGTTTTTATTTGTCGATCCAGTTCAAAATTTCACATTCTCAACATGATGTTCTATATACAGTTGAATAGATACGATTTATTTATTTTTTTTCCATCTATTAGGTAAAGCTGTTTGCTAGCCCAAGCCTGATAAAGCCCAGTTAGAATAACATGTTTCTGACCAAGAATAACTAAAATTTTGTTTTATGCATTAAAATATACTTCATTGTTGCAATTATCATATGAAGATGCTATAAATCTTGGAGAGGTGATGGATATCGACAGCTCTTTCAGTGTTGTGGGTGATCCGCACAATAGTCGTTTTCAGTAGCACTCCTGTTTTAGGGGTTGAAGGATGGGAGCGTACTGAACACAATTACTCCACTGCCAGACGACCCTCGCTTGTCCCTACCGGAAAAACTGTCGTACGCCTTAGTTGAGAGATCACAGAGTGGAAGCATCGTCATATACTACTACCGAGAATACGAGAAATAAGCATGGAGAGAGACAGCAGCACCGACTCTGATACATACATGGAAGACGATGACTACCAGCCTTTTATGTCAAGTCATTGTTTGAAGCCTCTTCTAACCATTGCAAGCACTGCTGAGATACAGCCTGAGGCAGATATGGGTGTAGTGATGGGAGCCCAGCAGTAGCTACTGCTTACTTCATGGAAAGGTAATTATGTCCGCCACTTCTTACCAATGTATTATGTGTAAACAAAGGGTTTCGTGAAGGCTTGGAAGAAAATAGGAAATATTTGTGTTTCTTTGGCAACTGATTTTTTCCTCTTACCTTCCTCTCCTACAGTGTTCACATGTCCACGGTAGTGGGCATGACTATGAAGCAGAGTGAAATTGTGGGATTAAAAGTGTGTTTAATAATAGACTACAATCGTAATTAGGGAAAGGTTAGGTTAGGTTAGAATGGGTTGTTATGGGGATTTGGCCCTTCCAATTTAGGTTAGGTTAAGTTTTATTAGGGTCTTCTAATGCCCAAATACTCATTGCTCATATATAGGTTAGGTTAGGCTATGTTAGGTTATGTTAGGTGGGGTTAGGTTATGTAGGTTTGGCACTTCCAATTTAGGTTAGGTTATGTTTTATTAAGGTCTTCTAATGTCCAAATACTCATTTCTTATATATAGTTTATGTCAGGTTAGGTGTGGTTATGTTGGGTTGTGTTGGGTACCCATTTCTCAACACTATGGCCTCCAACTACATGCTAGATTTGGGAAAGATTTTCCCACAGGCAGAGACTGTTCAAATCCCAAATAACCAGTATGTTAATATTTTCAACTGTATACTAATTTTGTATTTCTTTTGTAGGGAACACCATCCAAAGCAGGAGGGCCAGGCAGATGTTCTGAACATGAGTGAGATGGAATTCTTCAGGCACCTTCGCCTCACAAGGAAATCTTTTGACGACACCTTGGACTTGATACACAAGGCTTATGGTGAGGAGCCTTCAGGTACCAGCCTTTGTACCTCACTCTGGTATTTAGGCACACAAAGTACCTATCGTGAAATCTTGGAGATGTTCGGTGTGTCACAGACCACAGTGTTTGAGTGTGTCCAGAGATTGATTGATGTCCTGTGTGAGGCAGGAAAGGATGTCTTTTTGTGGCCAGCTCCTTCTCAAATTCCTGAAATTGAGCAGGAGTTTCAAAAAATGGGAGGAATTCCTGGTGTGGTGGGGGCCGTCCTTGGTACGAGAGCCGCGCCATGATCTAAGCGGTGTTCGTCTTATAGCCGCAGCATTTCACAATAAACCTCATATTTTGACAGTTCTGTTACTATACATATGTCAATAGCAAAGAACAGTAAAGATATCTAGTCAGCCTGATATTCAATTTAGTATCCTACGAAAATAATGCATAAACTAAAAGTTCCCATAACTAGAAATTCGAAGTCATAGTCACATGAACCGCCACGGACGTCGCTCAGTAGACCATGGTCTGAACAGCCTCCAGATATCCCGAGACGATACAATTCTTAATTCAGGCCCTATGGACAATTCTTCTGAATTCCAGTACCAAGAATAGGTTACTCCTTTGATCTTTTCATATATAAAAATTATGCTCTTACGTGCCTCAGAATCGTTATTTTTAATAATAAAGGAGTGGCAACACCTTTCAGCCAATCAGAGCGAGTGTTTGGGTTTGTCCTCCCGGAAACCCTAATGCCTCCCCGAGGCATTAGGAGACATAGGAGTTAATGAGTCGTTGAGCTTCGCTCTCGGGATCAGGGTGAGTCGGTGGTACTGTCGCTCGCTGTCTGGCCGCCGTCTTAACGTGTTTCCAGAGCTCACTGAGCATGGCTGCATCACACAGTGCATGCCTGAACACCACTCCAGCCATTTATCTGTCTTTATCTTCTTTTTCCCTTCCCTCGCTGTCCTGATTGCCGCCCTGAGGTCTCGAGTTGTCTGCATGTTGTGTTGTCGATTTAGTTTTCGGGCCCGGTTGATCCGTTGGTTGTACTCCTTCACCCTATAATCTAGTACCAGTGATCCTATATTGCTGTTTGGATTGTTTTGTGTGTGGTATGGACGTGTTTGCTGCTTGTTGGTAGGCACTGGCCAGCCGGTGTTCCATGTCATTCACGGTGAAACCAGGTGCTGGCGTCTAGAGATGTCCAAGGAGTGCTTCCCTGAACTTTGGCCAGTTTGCCTTCTTAGTGCTCCATCTCGAGACCGGTCTTGTGGCGGGCACATTGGTGCAGCTGATGGTGATGATGGTAGCGAAGTGGTCGCTTGCTAGATGGTCGTGTAGGGCTCTGACGTACCCACCCCTTAGCTGAGGTGTGGGGAGGCGAAGGAGAGGTATAGTACTCATCCGTTTATGTGTGTTGGTTCCCCAGTGTTGAGGAGTGTTGCTTCGGGAACGTTGCCCAGGATTTCGGCGAGGTGCTGTCCGGTTCTGTTTTTCCTTGTGGAGCCGAGGACACTGTGGTGGGCGTTGATATCGCCCCCGATATACACCCCCGTAGTGGCGCAGAGAGCGAGAAGCTTGCCGGCTTCGAGCGGGGAATCGGGATAGTCGTACACGTTGTATACTACTTGTATAGTTTCGTGCTGTAGTTGCATTTTAACTTCCAGAACCTCTGTTCTTTCCCCGCAGTAGATCGGGTGGTCAATTTTCTTACAGGAGATGCTGTTCCTCACCAGAATAGAGCATCCGAGGTCTGTCCTTCGACTGCCGGGAGATGATAGGCCCTGTATCCCGGGAAGCGGGTTTGTGTGTCGTTTGGAAGCCGTGTTTCTTGTAGTGGGATCACATCCCTTCTGTTCTCATATGTGTCCACCATCAGTAAGTGGAGTTTGTTTTGTATGCCGAAACAATTCCAAAGCAGGATTTTGATCGCCTGCTCTTGTCTTTGGTCTTTGGGTTGGTCACTGTATGATGCATTGTCGTTGCGAGTGTCGCCTTGGTTGACGGTTGTGTTGATCGGGATCGGGGCTGCTGTCTGTTCGGGTTTTGTGTCAACCCAAGGGCCAGGAGTTGGCTGGGATGACGGAGCTCACTGGTGGAGAGATGGTCTGTGGTAGGGGTGCTTTTTTCTTCTTGGAGACCTTGCTTACCACTGTCTCCGTTATGGTAGCGATGGCCTCCGTGGGTACCTCCTTGTCCAGCATGGATACTAGAGTGATAGCGAATGTGTGGAGCATTTCCTTCAGGTCGCTCTTGGATGTCGTAAGGTGGTCTTCTGGTGGAAACGTTTGGGTGCGTGAGGGTGGTCGTGTGATGTACGTTGCCGCGGGCGGCTGCCCGTCTTTGGTTGATGCACTGCTGCGCACAAGGCTGGGAAGTGTTTGGGTGTAGGTGTAGTCGGTGTGTGTTGTGGCTGTGTGGTGATGATGTCCTGCGCCCCCAAGTCGATGTGGGTGCGAGAGCTGCCCGGCATTGTAAAGCTGTGATGCTGGCGAGGAAGGGCCGGTGATGGACCATCCATTGGGGCTGGGAGACACGCTGAACTTCTACGATCTCCCTCCGTGCCGTGCAGCCCTTGTTACAGACATAATGGGGTTGTTGGCAATTGGGGCATTTTGCAGTTGTTACTCCGCCCTCCTTGTGTGCCTTGATGTACGTCTCTGTGTTGTGTCGTGATTTGGCTGGGAGAGTGCAGTTTGCTTTGTGATGGCGGAACCTTTGACAGTTGAAACACCGGAGTGGTTCCTTGCTGTACGGCTTCGTATGAAATGTGCACCAGTTTCCTATCTAGTGAGCCAGGTAGGGGACCGCGGATGGTGATCGAGAGCTGCCGAGTTAGCTCTCCGTCTCGGGTGGAGAACTTTTCCGCGGATATTACCTAAAGTTGCTTCAGATTAAGAGAGAGCGGCATAAGCAGTGGATAGCGCTGAAGCACTCCCCTGGTGCTGTCGTGAGAGGCAGCTTGGAGGTGGATGGGCTTCCCATTCAGTTCCCTCAGGCTCATAATGATGTTATGAAGCTCCATCGTTGGGGAGGAAAGGAACACCTATCCCGAGTGCAGGAACTTCATCGGCAGCTTCTCTTGTATATTTACTGTAGCTTCGAGTGCCTCTGCCACATCCACTGGTGACTCGAAGCCCTCTGTGGCTAGGATGATCCTGGGGATGGCGCCGGACTGATGCCAGGAAGTGGGAGGTTCTTTTGGACGCGAATATGTCGCTGCCCTGTCGGCCTTCATTTCTTCGCATTTAGCTTTGCGGGCGGTACCCGTGGCCTTGCTGGCGGAAGCCGTCATCTTCATCTATGTGAGTCGAGGTGAAAGGCATGGGTTCAGAGGACGCACTTTCGGGGGCATGGCACTTGGTTGGTGGGGCGTTGTCTTTTTCCGAGTCCTGGTGGAGGCCTCTCTTCGTCCTGTCGATGCTCATGGAACATTGACGAGGTGAGACGGTTCTAGGGTCATGGCGGTCAGGCATCTTGTCTAACGGGGGTGTCGTTTTCCCCGTGTAGAGATGAAAATACTGTCTCTACCTTGCAGTTGGTAGTTGCTGCTGACAACCCAACTTCTAAAACCTGTAGCAGTTGTCCTACTCTGCGCAAAAACTGAGTCGGGACAGTTATGAAAGGCCTGCCCTAGAAGAAGTCGCCTTAACTTGTGAGACAGGGGATGTACTAAGCCAGAGTACCTCTAAGACTGCACTAGCCAGACCCTAGAGATCCCTGGTGGCTCAGAGTTTCCCTGAGACTTGCCTAAGGCCTCAGGTTCCCTCCTCGCCAGTACGAAAGTAAAGTAAGCTGTGGGATAAAGAGGGGCTAACAAAGAGGGGTTGGCAAAGTAGTGTTGGGTCCTCTTTCTGCGGGAGACCGCGGTCTTCCAGCAACCTGGTAGGTGAGGCTCTCTCCACACCAGGTCGTAGGGAAGACTGTAGTCCCTCTTAACTACTGCCGTCTATATTGACCCCAGGGGGCCGGAGTTTTGTGCGGAAATCCGCAGAGGTGGCGAGGTGCTGAGGAGCCCGGAGATCGATACAACCTTACTCGGCGAGAGCTAGAGGAAGACTGGAGCAGAAAGCTCCAGCGCAGTGTTGCCACTTTACTTTCACTCATGATCCATGTAATTGTTGCTTTTTATCCACAAAATATCCACAAAAATCATCAATATTCCAGTGTATTCTACAAACAAATTTCCTTAAAATCATAGTTTTATTGTTTCATCACACTATTAATTGATCACAAACAAACTTAAACGGTATGAAATTATTGTAAATTATATTTTTAACAAAAGCAAAATTTTTTGGCAACAAAAACAATGTAAAAAATTATCCTTTTTCTTTTGCATTCTTTTATTCTGCATCCAGCTCTAGGGATATAATAACTGCATGGTCATCGTCACTTTCAGCATTTCCCTTAGCAATGAAATTCTTTATCATATCTTCAGTTGGCTTGAAAATGACGCATGACATCCCTCGAACAGATAATCCATATCTGATCTCGAGTATTGCCTCTACTGATCGTACACTGAAACGATTCCTTATCTTAGTGTGCACCACATTCATTTGAGAGAAAATGCGCTCTACAAAGGCATTAGAGAAAGGTATGGCAAGCAACGCCAATGCTAGAGATGAAATGTTAGGATATTTTGGCTCCCCTGCAGAATTCTTTTTCTCTCTAACTTCAGCACAAAAAGAAACACTGTTTTCCAAACAAGATTTGGGCCACTGATCTAGATTTACAACACTCCATTAATTTTCTAAGTTATCCATGTCAATAAAGGTTGACTGATACTGAAAGGCAATTAGTGCAATGGAGTCTTTCTGCTTGGAAGTAGCAATGGCAGGATGTAATTTTTTCCAGCATTAGCAGAGTTTCAACGTTGCCAGGCAATCGCATCTGTACTTGATCCAGGAGTTCTAACTGGTATTTTTGACAACGTTCTTTCACATACATTATTTGATTGCCATTTAGAGGACAAGCATTAGCATAGAGACTGAATTCATATCCAAAATTAATGACATTCAGTGGCAAGAGATGACTTACGTAATCAAGTTTAGGGAGATTTTCTCTTGGGCATTTTGACAGAAAGCCTGGTTCAATTACCACTTGCATCAGATTCCTATACATGTCAAGAACATCTTCTGTAAGCTTTGTGATATCTACATTCTGTCCTTGATAGAGTTTGTTCACTCTCACAACTTCCTTAAGGGTTTTACGAACAAACAAAAGGAACAGTTTATTCTGGGGATCTTTATATGATAGACTAAGTTGTTTTGCAGTGTGGCAGCGTTCTTTTGTAGAATATACATCAAAGTGAAGCTTCGGTGCGTCCCACTGATCAAGAATAGCATTTACAGCCTTAAAACGTGATAGCCAACGTGTGCTAGCTAGCCCTGGAACTTTCTTTGGTACGGAGTTTTCTAAGACTTGGTACAACTCGGCGTAAGTTTGCATTCTTTTTGGGCCGTTAGCAAACCATGTATGTGTTTCTTTCACTATGTAGTCAACTGCTGTGGGAAGCCCGTCGCATGCTTTTCTTGCTGCTAAATGAAGAGAATGACATACACACTTGATTAGTGTGATATTTGGATTATCCCTTCTCAATAATGTTATGAGAGAGTGAGTGCGTCCAGCCATAGCTCCATCTGTACCAATTCCTATCAGTTTATCAATATCTAAATTGTCCTCCTGCAAACACCCCTTTACGGTCTTGTATACAGTTACGGCAGTAGCATCTTTAAGGGGCACAAGTCGATAGAAAGTGTCAGCCATTGCACCATTTCTTGGACAGAAAAAGCGAATGCTCATAACTAGGCATGAAATTTTCGCTTCATTTGTGCTCTCATCAACAATCAAGCTAAAATGTTGGTTTTTAATTTCATCTCTCATTTGTTTTGCGAAACTTGGTGCAAGAACGTGTTTCTGTAGCCGAGAACATTTAGTGCGGTGTAACTTTAAGTTTTGCAAACCATTTGACTTTTTATCTAGCTGTGGAACCAGTTCACCCAAATGGTCTACAGAAAAATTAGATGAGTGTTGTCACAAAAACTTCCGGTTTTTGTTGGGTCATTCACCAATGGTTGGAGACTGTCCATAATGGATCCCTGTGCTTTACTTCCTGCTACTGACATAAGGTCCAAGTGCTTCTTCCCTGACGCGTGAGCCAGAAACGACTTCATATGGGATTGTATAACCGTTTGTTGTGTTCCCAGGACACTGTTGTAGCCAGCCTATAGAAATTGAAGATATAATGTGCAAAAAAATTGAGTTTTCCAGCACATCCATAACTTTTTCACACAAACACACACACACAAAAAAAAATAATAATAAATAAATAATAAGTAAATAAATAAACGTTGATTAGCGCGGGTGCTGGTCCTCGCTCAGCAAGCGCTAGAGCAGAATGAAGCGCCCGGGTGGCGGTGGGCGGAGCGAAGCCGGGCCAGCAGAGAGCGGTCCGGCGATGGCTTCTAGTAGGCTGTTGTTGAGAGAGGAGAGGTGGTCTTGCTGCGGGGAGAGCTGGAGCTAGAATGACCCGGTAAAGGCTTTTTGCTTTGGTATAGAAAGATGGTGAAGGATAAACGGTTTGGACAGAAAGAAGAAAAATAGGTAGAAAATGAAGGAAAGTAGAAGAGAAAAAGATTGTGGGCAGACCACAATGCTATTTTTCGTTATATTGTTGGGTGAGTGGCGCTACTGCTCTTCCTTGTGTAGTTATAATCACCCTACCTAAAAGTTTTTTTTTTTTTTTTTTTTTTTTTTTTGTAAGCTCAACCCATCTAGCCATCATCAGTTCCTAACTTCAAGACTTCTTAATTTTCTTTGTCTTCATTACTTTACACTGTATACACTTTATGTATAAAGTGTATACATACAACACTTAGTATTAATACATGCACAGTGTATATATTCTGGGGTAGTCTCTGTGGTAGCGAGTTATATTATCTAGGTTTTCCTTTAATTTAATTAATATAGGATTGTTAAGATCATCTAATCTTCTCCAGATTGACTGAGCTCTTTCATGAATTCTAATGTTTAAAGTGAAAGTGTTTGTTCGTGTATTTGAACAGTGGTTCTAGTGTAAGAGCGGTGTTGGTTTGTTGCGAATCTTAAAGCTCTATTTTGCATCTTTTGTAGTTTAGTTAATTGTATAGAACTCAGAGGTATCGGTGGGTTGTCTAGTATTGGCAGAATTAATGATTTAACCAGGTGTGTCTATCTTTTCAGGCACTTTGTATAAACGTTGTAGCTTTTTAAGGCTGCAGAGGCTCTGTGACATCTGTCCTCGATGTGTTTGTAATATCCTATAAAGTTATATTTAGTCCCAAGCATTTTCCTGAAGTTTTGAATTCTATGAGATTTTCATTTATATTTAGTGGGATCGGAGTTTTAACGCCTAGGTGGTGGCGTAAACTTATTAATGTTGGTTTTTATTTTCCATAATTTTTCAAATTATTGATGTTTTTTTCCCTAACAGTTTGGATGTTCATCGTTTTTTTTTTTAACCTGGTATCCCACAACTTGAGTGAAATCATCAGCATACATAACGTTTATGTTTGGACGTGAGTTAGTAATATCATTATTATAGATAGTATAGAGTGTAGGAGATAACACGTTGCCTCGTGGGACTCCACATTTGAGGTCAAAGGAAGGGCCATGGAATTTTGATATTTTTAATGATGCAGTTCTGTCGTCAAGGAAATCGCACATTATTCTTTCAGTGGTTTGTGGTAAATTTAGTTGTAGTATTTTGTATTTTAATCCCAGGTGCCATACCTTGTCAAATGCTTTTGTGACATCCCTGAGAACAACCTGACAGTCCTCCATCCGCCTTACTATGTGAAATATGTTCTGTTACTATAGCTAGTGCGTGTGTTGTGCCTCTGTTTGCTCGAGAGCCATATTGATTGATATTATATATATTGTTAAACTCCAGGTAATTTTTCAGTCTATCATTTATAATCCTTTCTAATATTTTCCCTGGAACCTCCAAAAGTGAGATGAGTCTATAGTTTGTAACATGGTGTGGTGACTTCCCTTCTTTAGGGGTGAGTCTAATTATTGCGTGTTTCCATTTGTCAGGGAAATACCCTGCAGAGATGGAGCTATTGCAAATCTGAGTTAGCCTTTTTATAGCTATTTCTGGTAGTTCTTTGAAAATTGTTTTATTGATACCACTTACTCCAGGACTTGTGCTTTTTCAATTTAGGTATAATGTTTTGAACGTCATTTTCTGAGACTATTATCTAGAAGTTGAGTTCCGAACCTGTTAAGGTCACTGCAGTCATACAGTGTTGTTCTATGGATGTTCGTTTGCAAGTAGTTTAGAATTATTCTTCACTCAGAATTTTCCTCCTCATCTTCCTCATCCTCTTTATTGAATATTCCCAGCCAATGTTGCCTGTGTACTTCTTTCTCTTCTGTGGTGTAGAATTTGTCGTTATTGCTATTATATATAATGGGGTTCTGATTATTTACTGCCTGTTAACACCTTTATTTTATTCCAGAATATTATTAGGTTCTTATATTTCTCTGCGGTACTATTAGTAAAATTTAACCAGTTCCTATTGCTTTCTGCTATAAGAAATTCCTGTAAGTTGGCCTGTAAACTTTTATATAGTTTGTATTCTTGTTGGGTCTTGAGCTTGTGCTTGCGTAGTGAGTGCTGAAAATTTTGCCATAATTAGTTTCGCTTGTTCACTAAATTAAGGGGCAGGTAAAGGTTTATAGCAAACTTTTGGAATATGATCTGCTGCTGCTGCTGCTTCTACAGTGGTGTGCGGGTTGTCATCAGCATTCAGTTTCTTCTGTATGTTCAGTTTCTTGGTTGTTCAAATTGTCTTTGTGCAAGTTCCTTACAATTGTGTCCCTGAACTTGTCCCAGTCAGCTCCTCTATAATTGTGTCTTGGTGTGGTTCGAATTAAGATTGGGGTTATAAATATTTCAAAGGTTATTGAAATGTGGTCACTTGCTGTTAGTGGTCCCTGGATAGCATACGTGTTGTTGGTTAATATTATGTCTGGGGTAGTACCTCTTCTGTGGGAGTAAAAAGTGGGGAAATCTGGTCCGATGTGTGCAATCATTCCAGTTTGTATCATTCTAAGTATTTGTCTTCCCTTGGTGTTTGTACTTTGGTACCCAGGTAGAGGATGATTAGCATTGAGATCCGCTAGCATGTATACTGAGATGTTACGCCTAAAGAGTTGAGTGAAATCTGGGGTTGGTATAAAGTCACGTGTTGGAGGTTGAGTGATGCTATTATAATTTTACCAGTGGTGGTATTTTTTTTTTTTTTTTCAACCGCTAAGAGGTCGGAGATGAAATCATCATATAGTTTATATTGGATGTTTTTCTTAACTGCAATTGCTGTTCCATCACATTTATTATTTAACTGGTTCTTTTTATGCACATTTTATCCTGCAATTTTAATAGTGTTCATATCCTTGACACAATGACTGTTATGTAAGATTATGTGAGATTCTGTTTCTCTGTATATATTAGATAAACTGTTGTTCCTGTTTAACGAGTGTAGGACGTTATGCTGTATAATTTTGATGTTCCTTAAAGCCATTATGAAAGATTTAAACTATGGAGCGATTCTTCTTTATGTTATGTAAGTATTATTTAGAAAGTTTTCTTTGTCTTCTAACTTCTTTAGAGGGTGGTGTCTTTTCTGAGACCTGACCAGATCAAATCTTTCTGAGGATGTTGTCTTCTGCTGTGCACCAGCACGAGCTATCTAACCTAGTCCCGTTTTTTTCTATTAGATGTAGCAGTTCAGATTCTTCTAAGGATTGATCATTGTATGTATATTTGTATTTTCCATCCTTCAAGTCTGTAGTAAATTTTGTAGCAGTTATATGTTCTGGCCAGCCTGTGTTTCCAGAAGTGTAGAGGCTAAGCTGGATGTCTTTACCATGAATTTTATTTCTAATTGCTGTTCTTTCAATAGGGGCCGGAACACTTGTGGTTGTAACTGTTCTCTTTGTATTTGCTGGAGTTTGAGATGTTCCCTCTTTGGCACAGGCTTTCCTCTTCTCTTCCTCTGTCAAGATCTGAATTAGTAGCTTTGAGTTGGGAGTTTTTTGGAATTTTGATGTTAGGTAGACTATTTGCTGAGTGTTGAATTTAGCTCCTTTTCATAACTACCCGGATCGGTGATATTCATGAAATGTGCGTGTAGCATACACTTGTATATCTTCAGGTGGGTGTTCTTGTCTATTTTAGCCGGGAAGCTTGTTGGAATAGTGGTGGTTGTACCTTTTGCTGCATTGGCATACGTGTTGGTGTCTTTTTCTTTTTCTCTTTTCTTTTTGATTGCTTGTTTCTTCTGAGGACACCGCATTGATAGAGTCCTGTGGTTTCCTTTGCAATTGATGCGCTTTTTGGTGTTCCTAATGCATTCTCGGCAGGTATGGTTGGATTGAGCACATACTGAGCAAATCTTGTATTCTTTATTTTGAGGACAGGCATTAGTGAAGTGATCTTCTATTGCATAACATCTGAAGCATGTCTGAATATGGTAAAACTTTTCCTGTTGGATTTGAAATTTTGGTACGCTCATCTGGAACATGCGTAACCCTAGGTCACATGCTTTTTGTGCAATGAACGCCTGGCAAAAAGTGAACTTTATGGTCTTTGAGTTAGAAAATTTGAAAACGCTGATGATGTTATTTTCAAGCCATGGGTTGTGAATTTGTAGCTTCTAAGCAATATCCTCTTCCGTGTTACTGTAGATATGTGGGTCCACGTTGAATACTATAATAGACCTTTTGGCTCTGATTTCGGGCGGCAATTGAGGGTAGAATTAATTTTCTGTCAAATTCGAGGTTGTCTGGGCTTGGAAGATCTTGTCCAGGTCGTCATCGTTGGAGGCAATAACGAATAACGACCTCCAATACGTTGGAGATAATAAAGACAATTACGTTAACTGTAATAAGTTTGGTGATAAAGATTCCATTCTTGGAGTGGACTTCCAGTGAAGCAGATTTCCTTCTGGGATCCTTTGGGTCCTGAGCCTTTATTTTTATCCTAGGCATGGTTTATTTGCCATAAGGACAAGCAACAAATGTATAAAAATGTATAGAGTGTTACGATGGGTGTTGGGTACAAGCCAGCCACCGTCCCGGCCGTCCGGAGCACAGGGCAGTCGCTAATTGACCTCCTATGCCCCGGAAGAACCAATCAGTGACTAGCCTCTCGCCCTTGTGACCTAACAACAATACTGCTCCGAGGAGCAGAACCACAGCTACCTATAAGAAGTAACTGCCAACAATTTCCCCTCCTACGACCCCCGTCTGCTAAGTGCAGGGGGAAACTGCCTCCGAGGAGACTTTCCTATCGTCCCTATGGCCCGAGACCGCCCGCTTCCTATAAACACCCCTCTAAGGGAGTCCCCTGAAGCAAGCCCAGAGGGTTCACCTTCGTACCACGGGCGGTCCACCTAGTGGGCAAGAGAAGTCGAGGAAAAAGGAAGGGGGACAGTAAGAGAAAGCCCTGCGAATACCCAGTGTGTGGAAGATATTACCAAGGGGCCTCAGCTCGGAGGGTGGCTCCCGCGAACGCCGTACGGGCCCCCGGTAATATTTCCCAACCCTGGACAACAGGAAAAGTCTATCTGTGACGTTGAGAATGCGATGCGATGTGTGCGATCCACGGGGTTACTGTCCGGTAAAGGTACATGAACGCGCGCATTTATAAACGCCCGTGTCTGTGTGTGTGTGTGTGTGTGTGTGTGTGTGTATATATATATATATATATATATATATATATATATATATATATATATATATATATATATATATATATATATATATATATATATATATATATATATATATATATATATATATATATATATATATATATATATATATATATATATTTACCATGAACCCATCATAACCATGTTAATTCACTGGCTATACCGTTTACACAGCCAAGTTACACGGAATTAATTGAACATGTAGCATCATGGAATTTGTGTAGTATTATGGGAGGTAGGATCTTATGTGCAAAGTTCTCCTTTTACAGCTAAATCAATATATGGTGTGAAACGATCATTTCATGAACGCCTCGTTTCTTGAAGATCGGCTTGCCTCCTCAAACGCTACTGCCAACACTGGAAGGAAGAATCAATGCACCGAAGTTGATTACTCACCACTCACTGCCTTCCAATTTTCCTTTTCCTATATCTGGTGGAAAGCAATTTCTGGGAAATAAAAAAAAATAAAAAATTATCAACTAATTAAGGGATTACTGACTGACAATTATACTCAATATTTGATATAACCACACACCTCTTTAATGTGTGAACGTGTGTGTGATGGCGGTAGTATGCATAATCGGGCGTTAAACGGATCAGAGTAATTTATATTAATGTTTTCAGTGTTTCGGACAGATTCACAACTCTACTCTTCAAATGTGATTCCACACTCCCATATCTCATACACCAGATGCAGTCACCAACATTGGCTGCGGATACTATTACCTCACGCTGGGTAGGTTTACGATTGACTACCTCATGCTGAAGGACGAGGGAGGACTGAAGGCGTTGTCAACAGTCAATACTAAGTCGTCCTCCAAGCTAAAAGCGACATCAAACCTTTAGCACTCCATCGGGCCTGGCGAGGCCTCGACGGAAAGGCAGACAAGACAGTCAGCACGTCCTCGCAGCATCCGCTGACCACCTCAGCAATTGTTAGCCAAAGAGACAATCTTTACCAAACACAAGCCGAGCTCCAAGAAAAGAGGATCCTCACTCAACCAAGGCTGAGGTTAAGACTGAAACATGGACTTGGCTTTTGCACCACGGCTTTCGTAACCAGTTTCTGACCTAGTCGAAATGCCGTGCGCTTCCTACCTTCTGAGTTAGTCGCTCCCAAGGATGAGAGGCAGATAAGGGTAGTTCAGTGAAACGTCATCAACTCAGCCATGACGTCACGCTCTCTATGACGTCAAGGTGGCGACGCACGCTTGAGACCCTAGTCAGCAAAAAAAATCCCGTTCAAATACAAAAATCTTCTCCCCATTCTTGTTTTTTTTTTTTTCTAAGATTTACACATCATACGAAGTGTTATCTTTTTTTTTTTTTTTTTTAAAGAGCTGATAGTTGTACTGTACATGCAGTTTAATTTGATGTAGTATTAATATTAAGCGAGAATATATGATATTTTACTACCGGAGAGGTTAGTACACGCCGGCCCTAGACCCTAGTCATTATTGATATAGTCACAAACCTAGAAACATTAGATCACTAACTGACTTTCTCAGTGATTCAAGATTCTCCCTAGGGTGCATTGTATGCATTTCACGTCTCTCACCCATCCTTTGCCTTACATCTAACATTTCATCATTGGTCTACCTAACTTTTCTTCTCAAGGCATTACACTTTTTCCATATTTTTTTTAGTTCTAAATAAGTATCCACAGGACTTGGTGTTAGTCCTCATTAATAATCGTAATAACACCTTAAACACAGGTGTGACCTGTTTTTACTTCTTCCAGGTTACAATTCTTCCAGGTTAGCAGGAATATACTGTATACTGTAGCCTTGTACATTGTGTTGTGGTTTGCAGGCATTTTGTTACGCGAAGTTATTATTATTATTTTTTTTATTATATATATATATATATATATATATATATATATATATATATATATATATATATATATATATATATATATATATATATATATATATATATATATATATATATATATATATATATATATATATATATATATATATATATATATATATATATATATATATATATATATATATATATATATATATATATATATATATATATATATATATATATATATATATATATATATATATATATATATATATATATATATATATATATATATATATATATATATATATATATATATATATATATATATATATATATATATATATACATACATACATGAAATGTATTCATGCAGGAGTGGAGTGGACAGTGTAGCTAGTGGATGTTCCGGATCAAGTGTGAGGCTGTGTGAGGCACCATTGGCTTTGAAGCCGCTGTCGTGTCCAAAAGTGCGTAAGTGTACCTTGTGCTCCACACCGTTCAGTTATCTTTGCTCAAACTAGTGTATGAAAGGATCTATGGGGCTGATATCCCAACCAGAGCAAACATCATCATTTGTCATTATGAGTGTATATAACATCCTCAGTAGTCTTATAATCTATTATTTATTGAATTTGAGACCTGCGGCAACTTTCTTTTCCTTCCACTCAAAATTGTAGATCTTATTTTACTGAAATGCTTTATCACAATCACTAAATGTCAAGTAATTAAGAAACACGACATTTTGGGCCTATTTCACAGTCGCTTCCTGTTGTCATCGTTATCAATGAGTGGTGATGTCCACCACCAACAGATCTGATTTCACAGACATTGTTCGCGTCGTTGTTTTGATCCTTACCAGAAACTAGAACCTTTGGTAACGCCGGCTTGAGAGCTGCTGGACCTCCCCACTGGAGCTTACCAATGCATTTATTTCTTGCAAGTATCACAAGTTCTCATCATCATGTATTTGCATTACTTTCTAAA
Source organism: Scylla paramamosain (assembly GCF_035594125.1). Classification (NCBI taxonomy): domain Eukaryota; kingdom Metazoa; phylum Arthropoda; class Malacostraca; order Decapoda; family Portunidae; genus Scylla; species Scylla paramamosain. Next base: position 3,891,806 of record NC_087184.1, read on the forward strand.
TTGTATGTTAAAATTATTTAGCAATACAACATTTTGTAGGCTATAATAATAATACGATAAAATTCAAGAGTTTGGATGGCAGCGTGAATTCATTTCACCAGCTGATGAAAACTGCACTTCCTGTCACCCTTATTTCACCTGCTACATCTCCTTGGTTAAAAACTGCAATAATCCTCACACATATACATATGGTGTATGGAATTTGTCACTTAAGAGAAATATTACATAATACTGAAATAAAATTACCGTTTCCATCAGAGGGCTAGGCTTGCTTCCGTTAGGCTATGTTTAGATTAATTCAGTTCATTAATTTAATTGCTAATCCTTTCAATGGATAGATCACGATTAAAAGAAAAAGTATCATATTTTTGCTGAGAAATAAATAATGTCTCAAAATTAGTAGGCTATGGCTATTTCCATAAAACCCAAAATATTTCAATCTAACATTTATGTATACAGCATTGAGGAAGAAATAAATAAATTATTTATATGTGCCTGGTTGGTATAAGCAGAATTTGGCGAATGTTAGGCAGATATTCAAAGGGAAGAATTTAAATCACAAAATGTAACCATGTTTGCAGTGGGTGGATATGGCGTGTTGAAGGCACCAGTGATGTATTTCAATTTTCCATGCCTTTCTCTTGCTTTCTATCTTTTAGTGCTGGCGTGGTCAGTTTTTTTTTTTACATGAATTGACTCATTTTGTCTAATAAGGGGGCTCCGGCATACCAACATTACCGATTCAGAGGTATTCGTTTTATAATCGTTACCAAGTTGGGAATCACCGAAACCACGAAAGCAACGACTGTAAAATCGGATCGAAGTTTTGATAATGTCTGTCATCAGGCTGGTAAGGCTCTTGCTTGGGAACGTTATCAAGCGACTGTGTAATCGGCCCTTTATCAAGATTTTCGGAACAGACATCATCGCATCGGAGGTGAATGGTCAACCTACATTGACCTATAAATTAGTTAACAGTAAACATTTCTCACTGAAATAACCTGGGGTAGCGTGAGTTAATCCTTTCTCTGCACTACCAAAAGAAACATGGAATTCGCAGTGTTTACTTAAAAATGTGAAAATGTACGGTGATGCGTCCATATTGTGCGGAATTGTGCGAGTCGGAAGTACTCGGGTTTCAAATATTCGATAAATATAATCTGTAAGACTATTGATAATGCGTTATATACACTCATAATGACAATTGATGATCGTGCTTGCTCTGGCTGCACGATCATACACGAGTTTGAGCAAAGATAACAGAGGTGTGTGGAGCAAGAGGTACACTGCCGCACAGATGGACACTTGCACACGGCACCGCTCGGGGTCTCCATTTGTTCTTGTTGATTTGATGGGGCCGTGCAGGCTGTGGTGCTACAGTCTTTAGTGTCCCGAAGGTGCTGGCAGCAGTTAAGTTAGTTGGTTAGATTCTGGTGAGTTGACCAGTCTTCTGGAGGAAGACCTAGTGTGCCTATGTGTCTTGAATGCCAAGCTTTTTTGTTTACAGATGTGACGTCGCGGATACATAGCGCGATACTTTGTGGGAAAGAAAGAAAAAAAAAAAGTACTTGAAGTATCCTTATAATCTATACATGCTTCTTGCTGCTTTCCTTACTATGTTCTTACGTTGTAAGGAAAACTTATCGTGGAGTAATTTCACTCAAAATCTAAGAACACATCAACTAGACCAAGAACAGATCAACTGCTGCCTCATACGGAACCACTACCTCTACATTCTGCTCCTCTGCACGAACCACTTGTCATGTGAAGGGAATTTTCACGCTGGATTTGATGTTCTCGTGATGTTTTACAAACTGGATGAAATTTATTTTGGCAAACATAACTACTTTTTCTCTAGTAAGATATGTTGTATTCTTCATATATCATTATTATACATTTTAATAACTACTATAATTATTAACAAACGAACTACAGGTCTGTATATGACAGACAAAAAATAAATAAATAAATAAATAAATAAAAATAATGATAATGATAATGATAATAATAATAATAATAATAATAATAATAATAATAATAATAATAATAAGTTGTGATGTGATACTTAGCAATGAAGCATGTAATTTTTACTTGACGGGAAAAAAAAGTCAAAATTTGATAGAGTGAGGAGTGAGGAGCGATTCTCTCTCTCTCTCTCTCTCTCTCTCTCTCTCTCTCTCTCTCTCTCTCTCTCTCTCTCTCTCTCTCTCTCTCTCTCTTAATACATCACATCATGAGCTTCTGTTTCTCCTTCCACTCTTATCACTTTTGACATTCACTTCACAAAGCGACAGAATCACTAGAGACATTGCTCATCCTCCTGTTTATTTTTGTTTGCTATGTACAAAATAGACGAACATAAGGTGGCACCGAGTAATTAATTCTTAGACTAACGAGTTCACAACAACGAGAACACCTCTTGAGACTTAAGTATGGCGAAGGTACAAACAAATTAACTGCACACTCATTCTTCTTTACTATTGGAACCTCCATGAAAAAGACTTCTTTAAACTACAGCATTAGATCATCAGTAAAGGAAAATCCAGTAGGCGCAGTTTCGCAGTTTTATGGCGTCAGGGAAGGTATATTGTCTTTTTTTTTCATCCTTCTGCAGCTTTTTTTTTTTTTTTTTTTTTTTTTTTTTACGTGTTCATAATTTCACACGAGTACATTTGCTGATCCTCACCGTCATTCTCTCTCTCTTTTTCTCCCTTTTCCCGTAGTCATTCCATCTCTTCAATCTGTGGTGTTTCATTCGTTTCCACATTCAGACTCCTCTTGCTTCCGCCACAAACTACTCCATTCCTTCCTCTTAATGCTCGGTGAAGTCACTGAGAGATCAATAATTTGGCCAGTGTTTCAGAAATCCAGCTGGAGCAGGTTAAAAAGACTTTCCCTCTTTGATATCTCTGTAGTATAAAAGCGCTTTACTAAAGGTTTCAACATGCACTCAACTGTCCATTTAATGTATTTTGATTCAATGGATATCTGATACAGCGGACGAAATCTCCTATGCTGAATGTCTTTCACTGAGTACATAATACACAATAAGAAAAATACGTATTAAGAAAAGAAAATAGGCATGTTTACATAGTGTTTTTTTTACAAGACACAACGATATACGGAGCTTCATAAAGATCACGAGGCACAGGCGACGGGAAGGCTTTCCTTTGACCTCTTCTCGTCTTCTCGTGTCTTTTGTGTAACTTTAAATAAATGTATAATTATCATTTGTCAATTTTTTTCTTCTCTTTATAATAATCGTATAACCATCACTTCCCGTTCTTTTCATTTTTTTTTAACATTTATGTATAACTTTCGTAATATTTTACTTTTCTTTTTTTTTTATCATCATACACATAATTGTGACTTATCTTTCTTTTCCCTTTACAACTTTTCTCCAATGATTATATATATATATATATATATATATATATATATATATATATATATATATATATATATATATATATATATATATATATATATATATATATATATCCATTTGTTTCTCTTCTCCGAAGTTTTCTTAAAAGTAAGTGTAACTGTCACTTGCCCATTTTTTCCTCTTTTTTTTTTTTTACACAGACGTATAATTGTATTTAATTCCCCTTTTTCTCCCACTTTTTCCTCCAACAAACACGTCATATTGTTACTTAAACCCCTTCCCCCGTGACTTTTCTTTTAGGAAACATTTTGTCACTTGCCACCTTTTATCCTAACTATTTTTAACATATACGTATGACTGCCACTTCCCGGTTTCCCCAACACAGTACACGCCAACATTCAGTAAACAACTTTAAAGCAACACACTGAGCAACCAACGGGAACACACCACCAGCAGCACACCCCAGAACACGGTATAAGAGAATGGTAAAGACGATAAAAGTGTTCTCTGACACTTGACAGTGTATATCAGGTTCTTGGCCTCTAATGCAAGTAATTTTTTCTCCCTTTCTAATATCTCATTAATTATTTTAATTGTTTTCTCGTCCCTGCTTGCTTCTGTATTCCTTCCTATGACTTGAATTTTTTCAAGAGGGAGGTTTGAAGACGCTTATCCTTTAGAAAAAAAAAAAAAAGATTACTTTGGACTGTTTAGGGATTGGCACCTCAGTGGGCTTATATATATATATATATATATATATATATATATATATATATATATATATATATATATATATATATATATATATATATATATATATATATATATATATATATATATATATATATATATATATATATATATAATTTTTGTTGCCTTTGGCCAGTGTCCCTCCTACATAAAAAATAAAATAAATAAATAAATAAAATAAAATAAATCTAATACTTTCACAAAAACATTTATACACCTATTGTGCCATCCTTTATACAAACTAAAGAGAAGTGTCATTCTTTATATGTAAGTAATTATATCTAGCTTTTCCCAACTTATTTTTTTGTCTTTTTAACACTTCCACAGAAACATTTAGATAACAAATGAGTCATCCTTTTTTACACTTTCTTCCTTGCTGTTTCCTTTTTTTTTTTTTTTTAATATAAATTAACGTAAAATGTCATTCTTTATAATATCTTTCAGTAATAATCAAGATTGCTTTCCCATCTTATGTTCTTGTTTTAATATTTCCTTACCTATTGCGTTATTTTTTTTTTTTGTCGTATCTTTTATTTACAAAATAACATCTAAATTCATTTCTCAGCTTTATTTATTTATTTATTTTCTTTATTTAGACTTTCACACAAACCTCTTTGATTTTATTTAAACGTTCATGCAGAATGCATGAAGAAAAGGAACTTCAACAATTATTCTTTTTTTTTTTTTCGGAAATTAAGAGGCTGTGAGTCTGAGGCAGCAACGCAGCAGTGCACATCAGCAGGCTCGGTCGTAAACTAATACTGTAGTGAAAAGCATTGCTAAATTAAAAGTAATGCCACTAAATAAACTCCTACCTTCCAATTTTGCATCTTAATACAGGTAAGGTTAACAGATCATGAAGTGGCATTTAACAGTTTATAAATGCCATGCATTAATGTAGTGTACGTACAGCGGCGGTTGTGTTGTTGAAGATTGCCGATCACCCTAAACAACTATGATTTTTTTTTTTTTTTTTTTTTTTTTATCACTCGCTGAAAAGAATAAAAAAGGCTTGCGGGCAGCAGGTTGCTCCTTCTCCTTTAAAAACACGTGACATGCGAGAGAAAAGTACGTCAGACAAATTCAACATGTATCAAAACTCACACGAAAATAAGTTTTGTTCTCGAAATTAGTAAATGGCAAGGAAAGAAAAAAAAAAAAAATCCAACGTCTAAACATTTCTGTAGAAGTGTAGGGAAGAAAAGACGACCAATAATGCTTGAGAAGAGGTCTCTGCACAGTTGCCTGAGGTAATAATCATGATATCTGAGAATTATCTGACACACGTATGGAAATAATGTATGTTCTCTACACGTTCCTCCTCCTGGTTATACATTACCCAAAACTACACAAGACTAAGTACACCTACACCCGCTGCTGGCCAAGGAAGGGAGGGGGAGGAGAATGGCTCGGGAGGGAGAGGGACAGGGCGCTTCCGGGGACTGAGGGAGGTGAAGGTAAATGTTTCTAAGGTACTGAGGCTTTTTCATCACTCATGACACTGTTCCGGTGTAGTAGTAGGTTCAAAGCGACCAGCTAGCTTCAAGTGACCAAGTGCGCGCGCAGCCCCATTTTTATTGCCTAACGTACGACGCCATACGACGCCACAGACGTCTTCAGCCGACACCATTCAACAGTAGTAGTAGGCATGTTATGTAGGTTCAGGTTAGGCGAGATAATGTTAGGTATTGCTACACATTATTTAGGATAGGTTAGGTTAGTGTTCTATTATCTTAAAACCCGAACCATTCGTAGTACTGAATGGTTTGATAAGCTAAATAACTCATATCTAATATTTGAATTCCAATAAAATGTAAAAAGAACTGATATATTGAAGAGAAATTGTGTGATGAGACATAGTAGCTAACGGATCTCGGCCAACGCCTAAACATTCTTCCGAGAATAAAAAGTGTCCTTATGAAGGGGTACAGGGAGGTCTGTGCATTGTTATGGGCTGGAGTATATGAGCCATACGTCTGGCAGTGAAAATAGGGCTGCGTGCGAACTTGGTCATTTCAAACTAGCTACGATACCGTTCTAGGTTCACTCGAGGTCTATCCAGAACTCGGGATGAGTGCATGCGTGAACAACATGCCTCATTTGCGCCCTGTCGTCACGGAGTTTGCATCTCCCTGCTGCGCTGAGGATGAATTCGGTAGATGGTATATTCGGCTCATGATTTCTTGGGACGGTTTTATTATTTTAGTGTCTAATGCTATTGTTCTTACATATTACATGATCATCGTTGCCTCAATAAAGTCTTGTTTTCGTTTCCAATGGATGAGGGACTCGATGAGGAACGAATTCGCTTGTAAACACTATCATCTCTGCGCTTTCGTTATGTTTAGTGTTTACAAGAGAATTCGTCCCTTATCGAGTGTGGTCCATTGGAAACCAAAAGAAGACTATTGAGGTAACGAAAATCACATAAAATGCAAGAACAATAGCATTAGACACGAAAATAATGTATCTGAGTAGTCAAACCATCCCATGAAACCGTGAGCCGAATATACCGGTTATCGAATTCATCCTCAGAGCAGCAGGTGATACTCTGTGACGGCAGGGCGCAAATGAGGCATCGAACTGTACATCTGGCATGTTGTTCACGCATTCGCTGATCCCGAGTTCTGAATAAACCTGAGTGAACCTAATCCGGCACCACACTGCTCCTTATTGCACCACTTAAACTTCCTGCGCCATCACACTGTCCTCGGAGCACCGGGAGGGAGGAATACGATGGCACGACGCGGCCAACATACTGTCTTTTCCTTCTCGCCGCCTTCATGATGACGCCTCCACTCACCATTATCATCATTATCAGCTGAGGCAGCCATGTCAATATATAAGAGTATTTGTAACGGTGTCTCAAGAACACCCCATTCACTTCACATTTTAACACACATTGTCTTAAGTTGCGTAGTGTCAGCGTGTCACTTCAACAAGTGTGTGGCAGCGACACTCGGCATACACGCAGTTGTAAATTATAGTTATAGTTTATAAATAAACCATAAATTGTAGTTATAATCTAGTTAACACACACGCACACACACACACACACACGGTGCCTGGCCGCCATGCCAGGCAAGAGGGAATGTGGGAGCTAGGCGAGCGTCACACCTGCTACACCTGCACGGGCTGCTCCTCCAGCTCCTCGGCGATGTAGGCTTGGTTGTAGTGTTCCTGGGGCGTCACACTCTCCACATCGCCATGCACACTGCTGTTGCTGGCCTGCGTGCAGTCCGCTGTGGGCGTGTCCTGCACGGCATCCTCGCCACTAGAGGGCGTGGTGGCGCGGCTTGCCTGACCCTCCTTGTCAGCCTCGGTCTCCACCGCCACAGGCGCTGGTTCCTTTGACCTTTCATTGGCCTCTGTGTCTTCCTTTGCCTCACCATGGGGCACCTCTCCCCCGAGTGGTGCAGGCTGTGTGTCCCCGCGGACAGGCGGGTGTCCCTCATGGCTCATCTCCTCGGCCTCTGACGCCGCGGCCTCAGTGATGGTGTCCATGCACAGGGAATTGGAGCTGTGGATCTGCACGCCCGTCGTGGACACCATGGAGGACGTGGAGAGCTTCCTGTGGAAATACAACAACTCAGCAATTTTGATCTCGAATGCCTTGCTTCCTTCACTATACAGAGGAGCGTTGACTTTTATATCCGAACTTCAGAGGGGTGTGTGTGTATGTATGTGTGTGTGTAAACACCTCTCTTACAAATCATGAAATACTGAAGTGTTCATAGACATCACTCAAGCCTCAGCAAGACGTGCCTGGGACGCCAGCGTGCCGTGCCGCCCCACGTGCCTCACCTGAAGGCGGAGCTGGTGTCCAGAGAAATCTGGCTCTGCACAGTGCGCTGCGAGGCCCCGGACTGGCTGCTGGGGCGGTTGACGGAAGAGGTGAAGGATGAGGTGTCCTGGGCACCCTTCCCTTTCACTGAGTCAGGCTGGCGCGAGGACCCGACGAACACCTTCATCCGCCGCAGGTACGGCTCCCAATTATTGCGGATCTGAGAAGTGAGGAACTCTTTACTCATTTAGGAGGAGGCAGAAGACACTTGCCGAAACGATAATTACCCCCAGTGAGCTCTAAAGCACTGGAGAGGGAGTGCTGTGAACTTGAAATTATCATTAAACCCAGTTTTGACCTCAATGAACATTTCCCTTTGTGTCTCACAGCACAAGTTGGTAGTCACAACTGCCCTCTAAAAGCAACTCTCTTCCTTCACACAAAATTACATGCACCTAATTACACACACACCCTTCACTCAAAATTTTAATTCGAAGTTCCCATCTGGGAAGGGGACCAAAAGTGTCCCCAGGTCGGACTGCTCTTCTGGTATCGGTCCTAAGTGTTTTGACACCTCTCTCAACTTTTTCTTCATTAACTTCTGCAACATTCGCGATCTTAGATCTAATTTTCAATCTGATGAACACCGCCTCTCCTCTACTAAACCTCATCTTCTTTTCCTCACTGAAACACAGATGTCTGAGACAACTGACAGTAGCCCTTTTCTGTTCCCTCCTACTTTATCCTTGTTTACAATCCATATGTTGCGTATATGTGCACAACAACTTAACCTACTATTGTGCCCACACTCTTGAATTTTCCGAGTTTAACCCCATTTGCCTACGACTACAGAGTCACTCTCAAACTAGATTTATCTATGTTGTGTACCTCTCACCTGACTCCTCTGACTATAAGAAATTCATTGACTACTTAACTTCCAAAGTGGAGCACATTCTGACTCTCTTACCTCTTGCGGAAATCTCCATTCTTGAAGACTTCAATGTTTATCACCAGGTTTGGCTTTCCTCCCCCTTCACTGACCATCCTGGTGAACTAGCCTTTAACTTTGCTATCCTCTACGATCTAGAGCAACTCATGCAACGTCCTATTCGTATTCTCGACCGTCTTAAGAGATACGCCCAACATGCTTGACCTTTTCCTAACCTCTAATCCTTTTGCTTATGTTGTTATCTCCGTTGGGCTCCTCCGATCACACTCTCACATTTGTATCTTGTTCTATCGCTCCAATCCCGCCTCAGGATCCCCCAAAGCGGAGGTGCCTCTGGCATTTTGCCTCTGCTAATTGACTGTGTAACACGATTTTTGTCCTTGACAAGCAAGTGTTATTTTCCAACTTTTCATTGCAAGACAATAGAAGATGTCCATTATTCCTGTCAAACTTTGCTTTCGTGGCTTTTAGAAGCTAAATTTCACCATTTTCAACATTCAACAATCGAATGAAAAAAATTTTTTTAAACTTCTGAAACAAATTTTTTGGGTTAAAAATGAACAGTTTTCTTGATTCGCGTGAAAAAAAAAAAAAAAAATCACTTTCACGTATGAGCCTGCAATTGTAGTTTCCCATCATGTTTTCATTGAAGGATCTCTGATATCTCTGTTCAAAGTTCATTATATCTTGATGGAAGCGCTCCCCTTGTTCCTCTGAATGTGCTCCCATATTCTCCTTAAAGTTGTAGAAGTGGGCATCAAGGATACAGATCTTCAAGGACATTCTGCTGCCCATCTCACCATAGTTTTTCACTAAAGGTTCAACCAGTTCCATATAGTTATCAGCCTTGCTGTTGCCAAGAAAGCCCTGTACTACAGCTATGAAACACTCCCAAGCTTTTTTCTCCTTTTTTGTGAGCTTCTATAGAAATTCTGAACACACCATAATTTTCTTTACTTGTGGTCCAATGAATATACCAGCTTTCACCTCTGCCTTTGAAAGCTTAGAAAAGAAGTCTTGAAGATATCTGAGGACAACAACCCCTTGTCAAGAGCTGTAACAAACTGTTTCATAAGACTCAGTTTGATGTGTAGTGGAGGAAACAAAACCTTTTGAGTATTCACCAATGGTTCATGTTTGATATTGTGTGCTCCCACTGTAGTGTCAGTCCTTGGAGGACAATGCTTTCTCTTTCACACATTTTTCCAGATGTGACAGAGAACTTCTTTGCTCTTGTCTTGATGAATTGACCACATATGTGGCAGAATGCATTTGGAGAATGACTGCAGCCTTTTGATGTCATTTCACCTCTTGTGATGTGTCTTCACAGGCAGCCAAAGCAGAACTGATTGGTGGTCTGCATGCCCCTACTTTTATATTGTCAAGCAGTACTCTCGAATATTCTTAATCTTTCTAGAATGTGTTCAGGAATGTTCTTAATCTTTCTATAATATTCTTGAACCTACTTTAAAATATTCTGAATCATTCTAGAAAATTCTTGTAGATTCTAGAAAATTCTTGATACTTCTACATATTTCTACTGTATTCTAGAAAGTTCTAGAATATTCTGGAAATGTTTACATTGCAAAGAATGTTCAAAATTCTAGAAACTTCTAAGAGTGTCTAGAAGAACATTCTGGGAGATTCAAGATTTCTGAAATGTAAGCAATTTCTTCTAAATATGAGAAATTTCTTGTTAGATCTGGTCAGTTCAAGAATGATCTTATTAAAATAAAAAATAAAAAAATCTTTAGAACACTGTATTCTTTCTTTCATTGTTTTAACTTATTTGCAACATTTCAAAAGCAATAAGATAATCAACTGAGATTTTGGAAAGGTTTTTACCTGATATGAAAACCAATAGCAACCCATACTATAATTAAATAAGACAAACATGTAAATTCATTGTTCTAACCACAAAAACAAAGTTTTAGGATCAAAATAACTTTTTTTCTATTTTGTTTAGATGGAAATAGCTGGAAAATTATGTTTTGGGAACAAGTACAAGACAAAAGTGAAATTTTGTTACATAATGAATTGGGGGTACCTAAGAAGCTATTATGATGATTTTCTTTGGAATGACTATTGCTTCCGTGTCAGAAATCCGTCTCTGTTTGCTGAGCACATGACAGAGGTGATAGTGTCTAGCATCGTACATTCCTCGCTCTTTCTCTCGACCTAAACCTTCCAAACCTTGGTTGAGCACAGACCCGTTCTCGTGCTATAAATGATAGAGAGGTAGCTCACAAAAGGTACTTGAGCCTTCCATCCCCTGACTCTCATGCGCTTTATATTTCTTCCAGGAATCATGCCAGGTCTTTTCTCCAACTAGCCAAAAACTCATTCATTAACAGAAAGTGTCAAAATCTTTCAAAATCTAAGCCTCCTCATGACTTCTGGCACCTAGCCAAAAACATTCCAATTATTTACTTCTTCATCTTTCTCTCTTTTATTTCAACCTGATGGCACCACTGCCATCTCATCTATCCATAAAGCTGAACTCCTTGCTCAAACTATTGCTAAAAACTCTACCTTGAATGATTCAGGACTTGTTCCTCCCTTTCCTCCACCCTCTGAGTACTTCATGCTACCCATTAAAATCCTTCACAGTGATGTTTTCCATGCCCTCGCTGGCCTAAACCCTCGGAAGGCTTATGGACCTGATGGGGTCCCTCCTATTGTTCTCTGTAACTATGTCTCCGTGCTAGCACCTTGCTTAGTCAAACTCTTTCAGCTCTCTCTGTCAACATCCAGCTTTCTTTCTTGTTGGAAGTTTGCCTACATTCAGCCTGTTCTCAAAAAGGATGACTGTTCTAATCTCTCAAACTACCGTCCAATTGCTTTAATTTCCTGCCTATCTAAAGTTCTTGAATCTATCCTCAACAGGAAGATTCTTAAACATCTATCACTTTACAACCTTCTATCTGATCGCCAGTATGGGTTTCGTCAAGGCCGCTCTACTGGTGATCTTCTGGCTTTCCTTACCGAGTCTTGGTCATCCTCTTCGAGAGATTTTGGTGAAACTTTTGCTGTTACCTTACACATACCTAAAAGCTTTTGATAGAGTCTGGCACAAAGCTTTGATCTTCAAACTACCCTCCTTCGGCTTCTATTCTTTTCTCTGTAACTTCATCTCAAGTTTCCTTTCTGACTGTTCTATTGTTGCTCTCGTAGACGGTCACTGTTCTCCTAAATTTGTTAACAGTAGTGTTCATCAGGGTTCTGTCCTGTTACCCAGTCTCTTCCTATTACTCATCAATGATCTTCTAAATCAAACTTCTTGTCTTATCCACTCCTACGCTGATGATACCACACTACACTTTTCCACGTCTTTTCGTAGACGTCCAACCCTTCAGAAAATAAACAGTTCATTCAGAAAAGCCACACAGCGCCTGACTTCTGATCTCTGTAAAATTTCTGATTGGAACAGAGCAAACTTAGTACTGTTCAGTGCTTCAGAAACTCGATTCCTCCATCGATCACCTTCGATGACACTCAACTGTCCCCTCCTCTACACTGAGAATCCTCAGTCTGCTCTTTAATTATGATCTAAACTGGAAACTTCACATCTCATCTGTTGCTAAAACAGTTATTATGAAGTTAGACGTTCTGAGTCATCTCCGCAAGTTTTTCTCACAGGGGTCTTATCCGTCCATGTATGAAGAATGCTTCACATGTATGAGGAGGTTCCACTCATACCACTCTTCTAGACAGAGTGGAAACATGAGCTTTTCGTTTTATCAACTCTTCTCCTCTAACTGATTGTCTTTAGCCTCTGTCTCATCCCCGCAGTGTTGCATCTTTTGCTGTCTTCTACCGCTATTTTCATGCCAACTGTTCTTGTGATCTTGCTTACTGCATGTCTCCCCTCCTCCCGCGGCCTCGCTGCACAAGACTTTCTTCTTTCTCTCACCTTTATTCTGTCCACTTCGCTAATGCAAGAGTTAATCTGTATTCTCAATCATTCATCCCTTTCTCTGGTAAACTTTGGAACTCCCTGCCTGCTTCTGTATTTCCACCTTCCTATGACTTGAATTCCTTCAAGAGAGAGGTTTCAAGATACTTATCCTTCAATTTTGGACTATCGCTTTCGACTCTTTTCAGGGACTGGCATCTCAGTGAGCCTTTTTTTTTTTTTTTTTATTGCCAAAAGTAATCATATGTATGGACACTAAAAAGAGAGGAAGAATAAGATATATGTTTTGTATTTTCTAGGCTATATGACTATTTAAGAGACTGCTAGAAATCTAAGCTTCTAAAAAATTGTAGATGAGAATAGGATTATATTGTGTAAGACGGTAAGTACTAAGGCGTGACTGCCATCAGACATTAGTGAGCAACACGCACTCGGCTATTTCAAACAGACTCCGGTACAATGATAAATAAATGAACACTCGAGAGAACCTAATTAATCGTCTTTTTGAGCTATGAAAACAGTCATTGAAAGAATCCCACGTAGCCGCTTTAATCCCTCAAACTACCGTCCTATTGCTTTAATTTCCTGACTTTCATTTTTTTTTTTTTTATCTATCCTCAACAGGAAGATTTTTTAAACATTTATCACTTCACAACCTTCTATCTGATTGCCAGTATGGGTTCCGTCGAGGCCGCTCCACTGGTAATCTGGTTTTCCTTGCTGAGTCTTGGTCATCCTCTTTTAGGGATTTTGGTGAAACAGAATCAGGTAAAAGAGTTTAGCAGAAAAAGGAATGAATGATTGAGAATACTAATTAATCTTGCATTAGAGGGGTGGACTGAACAGGGGTGAGAAAAAACAGTTTTATGCAGAGAGGCTGCGGGAGGAGAGGAGGCACACAAAGGTTTATTGTTTAGAAGTAACTGACCCATAACTAACTCAACCTTTTCCATTGTCAGGGAACATGTAGTATAATTCATTAATCTCATGAAAGGATACTTTGCTTTGATGTTTACAGTAAGTAATGAAGTAAATCTCAGAATGGCTCTGCTAATTCATCAATATATGTCATATCAATATATGACACTGCTGTAAAACTATTTTGGAATAATGTGAGATTTTTTTTTTTTCTTTTCTCGCTCTAGGTAGGTTCGAGTTGGTACACTTTAATAACTTTCGGTAATAAACACAGCTGATGCATCGTTCTCAATCCATGGACAGGAGTCCTCCACGGATGGCAAAATAAGACAGTTGATACAGTTGTGTATGTTCATTTGTTGCCGTTCAGAGTAGTGTGGGTGGTCGCAGCGGTTTTTTAAATTCATTCGTTTCCTCACTCTTGTCAAGAAAAGTGTTTATTTTTAGTAATTTTTTTTTTAACAAGTTATGACTCGCTTTTAATATGTGGAGAAAGGATTCCTGTGCATCCCGAAACGCCACGAAGAATAACGATAAGAGCCTTCTACTACTTCCCATGCAACAGCAAGTTCCTGACATACAAGCCTTCATATATATACGTATAACCCTTGCACACACACACACACACACACACACACACACACACACACACACACACACACACACACACACACACACACACACACACACACCATCTCCGGGCCGTCCTTGAGACAGTAAAGTCCCGGGCCACTCCATGGAGTAGTAAATCTAAACAACAACAACAACAGCACACACGCGCGCGCGCGCGCGCACACACACACACATATACACACACACACACACACACACACACACACACACACACACACACACACACACACACACACACACACACACTCACTCTTTTCAGCATGTTGCGTTTGCAGATGAAGATAAGGAAGATGGAGAAACCTTGGAGCGCATTGATGACGTCTGGGATGATCCTGTGGAAGGAGTGGGTTGGCATTTTCTCACGTTCATTTGATTTTCCTCTTATCTGTATGCAATTGTTACTTCCTTCAAGGTTACATGAAAATTTGATTAACAGAACAATGTGAAAAAAAATATTAATAGCCAGATGGTCAAAACGAGACCAAAACTGAAGACTAGAAATAAAAGAAAGAAATTTTTTTTTTTTTTTTTTTTTTTTTTTTTTTTTTTTTTTACGTCTAGTTTTCCCTAGTCTGTTAGGGCTGAGACGGTGCCTCCTGATGAAGGACTTAAAAGAAAGAAAATAATAATGTTTCATAAAAGAAGAGAAAATCATTAATTCTTGAATAAAAATAATAAGAAAAGAAAGAATGAAATATTAATAATCAGTTATTTCAGAGGAATCCAAGGATGGTTAAACAATGATGATAATGAAAAAAAAAAAAACTGATTGGGAAGAGGAGAGATAAATACT
Organism: Scylla paramamosain; assembly: GCF_035594125.1. Classification (NCBI taxonomy): domain Eukaryota; kingdom Metazoa; phylum Arthropoda; class Malacostraca; order Decapoda; family Portunidae; genus Scylla; species Scylla paramamosain. Next base: position 3,906,937 of record NC_087184.1, read on the forward strand.
GAATGATTGACGAAGTAATGACTAAGCAACCACAAAAAAAAAAAAAAAAAGTTGGGGAAGGGAGAGGATGGTGTGATATGATTCAAAATTCTTCGCGTGGCGCCGCATCAGCTACGATTATATGGCGCCGAAATGAAAGATGAAAATTGTATAAAACACTACCAACAAAAATAAGATATAGGTTAAACTTTAAAAAAAATTAAAGACTGAAAGCTATAAATTACAAGGGCTGGGATTTGAATATCTTAATTGCAAGTGAGAAGTGGCGGGAGGCAAAAGGCAGAAAATAAAAGGAAACAAGGGGACAAAAAGGGAGAACTGTTAAGGAAAGGGAAAGACGAGAAGGCAGAGAAAGGAAACAAGGTGAAGAGTATGAACACGAGGAAGACTGGATAAAAAGAAACCGAAAAAAGAAAAGCACAGGTAGGATGAAAGAAATGACAAAAAATAGGAGGGGAAAATAATATGTAAAAAAGAGGGAAAGGATAAAGAATAAAAAGGAAACTTGGGAAGAAAATGAAGAGAAATAAAGTAGGAAGAAGGCAGGGAGGGAAGGTAAAAAATATAATAAGGGGAAGAGTAAGAAGATAGAGGGGAACAAAAATGAAAGAGAAGGAAGAAAAGTAGAGACAGGAGATTGATGGGAAAGAGAGGAAGAAAGAGAAGAGAATGGGGAAGCATAAAAGAAAAAGTGAAAAAGGGAGGAAGATATAACGACGAAGATGCTAAAAAGGAAGAGTGGAAGAAAGAGAAGAAAAGAAGGGAAGTAAAAAAGAAGTGTAAGGAAAAGGAAGAGTAGGGAAGAGGAATTCACTGACAAATGGCGGACTGATTTAGTTGACTGAAGGCAAGTATCAAATAAGAAGTGAAGAAAAATAAAGAGTAAAAAAGAAATTCACGGACGAACCAATCAATTGACTCAAGGGAAGTATAAAAGAAAAAAAAAAGAAAAAAAAAAGAGTAAACAATGGAATTCGCTGACGAACAAACAGATTAATTGAGTGAGTGTTAAGGAAGCGTCACGAGGCACGAGGGATGGAGGAGAAGAAAGGGATGCAAGTTAATGGAAGTAGAGGGAGGGAAGTCAGTGTCTGCACTCACCACGGCTCGCAGCTTCCTTCCTGCCACGAGATGACCTCCATGATCCAGGTGAGGCCCATCACCACGAACAGCTTGATGTACAGCCACATCCTGCACGGGGACACACTGGTGAGCCACAGGTACATACAAGCAGCTACACGTAACGTCAACACAGGTACACACAGGTAAGGTATGCATGTACTATAGCTAGCATAAAATACAGGCATCACACGGGTAAATTGTACACACAATCATTTCACTCACGCGCGCACGCACGCACTCTCTCTCTCTCTCTCTCTCTCTCTCTCTCTCTCTCTCTCTCTCTCTCTCTCTCTCTCTCTCTCTCTCTCTCTCTCTCTCTTATCGTCATTCTTTTACGTTCATAATTCCTTTTTACTTAACCTGTCTTGATCCAACAAAATAAAGCATTACAGAATATCATAAGATAAACAAAAAAAAAAAAAAAAAAACATACTTTGGACAGAAAATAGCAAACACTTGACGTATTTTCCCGTTAGGGCGATAACAGCAGAGAAAGGGACGCGCGCCTCACCTCTCTCTGTTCTGCTGGCGGGTTCTCTGCAGGATGGGATCGTTCTGGGCCATGATGAGGATGTAGGCCACCTGACAGAACAACAGAATGTTGGCCACCACCAGCGTGAGCACAAACCCGTAGAAGTACGCCCAGAGAGGCTGGTTGTCTGCAACGGAGGGTGTAAGGGAGGTGGTTAGGAGGAGAGGGAGTATGGTTGGTTGGTTGAGCGAGTGACTGAATTAGTTGTTTGATTGGTGAGTGAGTGATTATTTAATTGATTACCTAATTAGTTCATTGGATTACTGATCGGTTAATTGAGTAAGTGAGAAATCAGCTAGGTGGTTGTTTGCTTCAGTAGTTAAGTGAGTGATTATTTGATTGATTAATTGACTGAGTGCATGAGTGAATAATTAATTGGTTGGTGAGTTGTTTGACTGACTGACTGACTGACTGGGCGATTCGTTGCCTGGTTGATTTGTTTCATCTTTTAATGCTCAACAAATTTTCCTACAATCATTTTAGACACTTGTTGTACTGCAATATTGGAAATGATTATGTAGCTTAGAAAAGACAAATTTAATCTCCTGTTCTCTCTCATCTTCGTGTGTGTGTCTAAACAGTTTTCCACGCTGCTTTAAATGTTAACAAGAGGTGAACATACCAGTAAAAAGGTTAAGGCCCCGCAACAAGAAGGAAAAGGAAATTATTACTATGTATTTATTATTTGTCACGTCCATGGCTGCCACCCGCAAGCTCGCAAAGGAAGTAACGGACATGATATTGAAATAAATTTCTCTTTTTGAATTCGATCAAAGCCGACTGCAGCGCTCCAGCCTACGGAATGATCTGGCTGCAAGGCGGAAAAGAATTCATTTGAATTTGTCATTCTTACAATGCATATCAATGTGACACTGAGCTTCCCTCCTTAACAATCACTCTCATAACATTTCCCCTCGCACTATAGTACAAATGTACAGCTGTATGATCCTACTCCTGCTTATTTCAATTAATTACATTTAATTTATATTTGGGACCTGTTTGGTATTGTTGGTGGGTATCAGACCTCCCTCCCTTGCATGTCTCCGCCCCTTTGTCTCGCCTTGACCTCGCCCACGGTTATATCGCCGCTTCCTCTCTCAAGTCGTCTGGCCACCGGTTAGTCCTTTTAACTAGACGTAGGACTGGTCTCATAGATCAATGTGGCCTTTTTTGGAAGGATGCAAATATATTATTTTATATTATGTCTTTTTTTTTTTTCTTTTTTTTTGCTAAACTTAGAGTAAGGAAAGAGAGATGTGTTTGTTCTCAACCCACGCATATCCACGCGCAGTTAAGCCTAACCTGCCTGGTGTTTGTCGCCCTGCGCCGCAAAGCTAGCAGTGCACCTTCCATAGTTCACTGTTACCGAACAGGTAAGAAGGGACAACTTTGTCGAGGTTCAGTGTTAATTTTACCTTCTACTTCACAGTTGGGGTGTGTAGGTATCTCTCACTCCGTAGGTTTACACTACTCCATTTTTACGGATTTCGTTTCTGTACACGGTCCAACAATGACGTCACCGTTTCCGTTCGAGCGACTGTAGTGGGAACCAGGCTCTGTTTCTATCTCTGCTTGAACGGACGCCGTCGAGCGGAAGAGATGAACCAAGTTTAACTTTGTACGGAGAGACGGGCAGTGTTGCACGTACTGTTATTTTGAATGTTCTCAGTATGATACACAAGTACATGAAAAAAGTGTTATTGAATTGCAGCTTTGTAATGTAATAATGCTATATTGTAAATTAAATATTTTTACCCTTCATGGAAAAAGATGAGTGAACGGGGTCCCAGTTAAGAGGTGCGGCAACACCTCAAAACATGTAAACACAAGCACACAGATGAACTGGACAGGTTTCAGCCCAACAAACTGCAGAAACGCAACAAGCCTCACTCAGCAGCTATGGTAATGACGATGTATTAATAACTGACAACCAGACAACCGGAAAATAGTGTTATAACTTCCATCTTCACTACACCGTGATACAGCAGACACTATTGCCCCCACCGATCCTTGTAAGATTCACTAGCGTGTCATTTCATTTCTTTACTGGGCAATAAATGACACTCTTCTCCACCTCGATGGCCTCTCTTCGTCAGCTGCGAGCAGCAAGGTGGCAAGAAGTATACAAATTCTTTGTCGAGGATGTCTCTTCTCCGCGCGGCCATGTCCACAAACATGTATACGGAGACGGCGGCCAACTCCTCCGCTCAGTACGAACTCCGTTTTTGTGGCGTCATTGACGGTGAACGGAGACGGAATCCGTAAAAACAGACTAGTGTGAACCGGGCCAAACACTTCATTTATGGTACCATGAAAAAAGGGCAGTAAGGGGAGAGGAGATACAGCAAGATGACTGCTATGATGTTAAGGTACGTAAGGTAAATTTGAGTCATTCCATCAACTCTTGACTGTTGTAGCTCCTAATGAAGGTAATGAATTGGGGTAGTGGGAGTGATACAAGCCCTCAGTATTATTTTTAAAAGCCATCGCTGATTATGAAATGGGTGATCCAGAAATGCGAATTACGTCTAGGTAGGGCCTGTTCACACTGGGCGGTTTCATCCGCGCGGCTCAAACTGCGGCGGTGTCGCGTGCCAAAGTGTCCGTCTGTGCGGAAGTGTACAATGCGCTCCACACCGCTCTGTTATCTTTGCTCGAACTCATGTATGAAAGGGTCTATGGGGCTGATGTCCCAACCAGAGCAAACAAGATCATCAGTTGTCATTATTACTGTATATAACCCATTATCACTATGGTCTTACAGTCTATTAATTATTTATCGAATATTTGAAATCTCCCGTACCTCCGATTCGCATAGTTCCGCACGATATGGACATATCATCCTGCACTTTCACTTTTTGAAGTAAATACTGCGAATTCCACGTTTCTTTTGGTAGTATATTTAAATGAGAAATGTTCACTATTAACTAATTTATTGATCGGCCCTTCACTTCCGATGCGACGATGCTCATGTTCGCGCCGAAAATCTTAATAAAATGTCGTATTTCTTAATTATTCGATAACACATAGTGATTGTAGTAACGCATATCAGTAAAATAAGGTCTTCTACAATTTTGGCTGGAAAGAAAGCATATACTTTCTCAAAATAAACTTGTAATAATGCAAAATATGAGGCGCAGACGATCACAGCAAAGTGAGTCACAATGCCCCTCGTACTTCCATATTTTACAAAAATTGTGCTACAAAACAAGTTTCTTTAGACATATTTCGATAGAAGAATGAATGTACCGTATTCGCACGGAATTTTAACTTCCGTGGTACAGTAATATTAACATAAAAAATAAATAAATAAATAGTCGCCCTTCGTCGCTGTACTGAGAATCGTCACTCTGCCAAGATAAGCCAATTGCAGGTTTGTTTAGTGTTTACTTCATTTGCTTACTTTGTGGTCACATTCACAAGTTCACAACAGCCTGCACACCTATCCAACTCATCAACAGTGGAGCAACCTAAGCCTGGTCAGAAGTAAACAGTGCATCATCCTCTTTACTTCTTGTGATGACCAGGGCATTGTGTACTTATAAAAACTTACCCTGTATTTTTTTTTTTTTTTTATGTGTGTGTGTGTGTGTGTGTGTGTGTGTGTGTGTGTGTGAGGCAATAGTCATGAAACAAAAATATTTAAGTTTATTCAGAAAAAAGAGAAAACAATACGAAACTTTTATTTATTATTTAGATACTACATCGAATAAAATTAATCTGATTGTCATGGGATTTTCCAATGCCTTATAAATGTGAACTTAGACCAGATTCAGATATGTATTAAAAAAACACACTATTACCATCAGAATCAAAATTACCATCAAACTTTAACTCCAGATTGATAATACTAATTAAAACAAGTAAATAAAAATCAAAGAACCACACCCCCGTGACAAAAATACTCAGAATAAAAATACTGCTGTAGTAGGTAAAGAATCCCAGCGAAAGGCGCAAAGATCTGGAACAATATCTTCTGTTCATTACATACTTGTTTATAAGCATCTTGACAATGTGTACTTAATTATTTTCGTTTCATGCTTATTGCCTCACAAAAAAGAAAAAAGAAAAATACGGTAAATTTTTAGAGTACACAATGCCCTGACAATCACAAGGAATAAAGAGAATGCACTGCTTACCTCTGTACCTCTGACCAGGCTTAGGATGCTCCATTGTTGATGAGTTGGATGGGTGTGCAGGCTGTTGTGAACTTGTGAATGTGACCACAAAGCAAATAAAGTAAACACTAAACAGAGCTGTAATTGGCTAATCTCACTAGAGGGCCATTTCTCGATATAGCGACGAAGAAGGGCGACTATTTTTCCTTCTCATGTTAATATTACTGCACCACAAAATTCCGTATGAATATGGTACGTTTATTCTTCTGTCGAAATATGTCTAAAGAAATTTGGGTAAAAATGCAGAACAGGGTCTTCATTTCTTACGTCTATATCTCCCTCCCTATCCCCATCAAGCTTTGGGACCTGCCGGGAAAGCGGGGTTTTTGGGTGCGGGAGGCCAAAATAGACGAGATGTGGCGATCCGAAAAAAAAAAAAATCTAAGGACAAAACCTGGTAGATATTAAGTCACGTGGCCCTATTTCCCATTTTTTTTTTCTTTTTTTCAGCTCCTACCCCTACATTGTTGAGGACCTGTTGGGAAAGTGGGTTCTTGGGTGGGCAAAGGTAAAATAGAGCCAAATGCCACCTCTTACCACCAAAAATAAATAGGGAGCTGCCTACTTTTGCTCCTGTTCTTTTTGTTGTGATGGCAGCTATGATTTTGATTTTGCTCGTGCTGCTAGCATCCTAACCTAAATAAACGGAACTAAATCTAACCTAACATAGCCTAAATAACCCGATAAATTTGACATAGAGCACACAGTTTGTGGATTTAGGCTTCGGTAGACACCTTATTTCAACTAGGAATCGTGAGTTAATTATAGTGGGCAGCTGCTTAAAACTTTTACAGACATACTACACTAAGTATACGCTCTTAGTATACAAGTATTTCACAGATTGCTAAGAAGGCTCTGTTGGGCATATTTACGGAAATTTGTTTTGTAGACCAGTTTTTGTAAAATATGGAAGTGCGAGGGGGGTTGTCACTCAAGGGTTTTTAGTCCGCGATCGACTGCGCCTCATATTTTGCATTATAACAAGTTCTATTTTGGGTAAGTATATGTTTTCCTTCCAGCCAAAATTGTGGGAAACCTTATTTTACTTATATGCGTTACCACAATCACTATGTGTTATTAAATGATTAAGAAACACGACATTTTACTAAGATTTTCGGAGCGGACATGAGCATCGTCGCATCGGAGGTGAAGGGCCGACCTACTTTGATTAATAAATTAGTTAATAGTGAACATTTCTCATTTAAATATTACCTGGAACAGCGCGAGTCATTCTTTTCTCTACACTACCAAAAGAAACGTGGAATTCGCAGTATTTACTTCAAAAAAGTGAAAGTGCAGGATGATATGTCCATATCATGCGGAACTGTGCGAGTCGAAGGTACCGGTGGTTTCAAATATTCGATAGATAAATTAAAAGACTACTGATGATGCGTTATATACACTCATAATGACAATTGATGATCGTGCTTGCTCTGGTTGAGATATCAGCCCCATAGACCCTTTTAACAAGAATCTGACCAAAGATAACAGATTGGTGTGGAACAAAAGGTACACTTCTGCACAGAGGGACACTTTTCTACGCGATAGCGGTGCAATTACAATATAAGTCAATGGAGACTTTCACACACGGTTCTCGCGCAGTTCGAGGTCTATCTTCCAACTGATGAGTGACATGCATGGTACATCCTTAGTATGAAGTTATTCACATGTATGATGGATTGTACTTGATGCACAGGGAAGAATATTAATGCAATGGGACAAAGATATATTTCCTTAAGTTGTGCACATGTGGAATGAGTGAGTCAGCCATGAAGTGCTCGCGTTTTCTATTGCATTTTTGTCAAGGTGACCCGTTTTCTATTTTGTCAGACTTAAATAGACAAGAGGAAGCGCCGGCTGTTTCATTGCAGTTTTTAATAGTGATATTAGATTTATATGACATATTTGGGTGATACTAGAACAACAATTGCGCTGAATACGCGCGAGTCGATTTACATCCATTTGAATGGGAGCGTACACACTTGATGGTTTGAAGACCACAATGCGCTTCCATTTGCTAGCTTGTGATCCTAGCCAATTGAATTTGTTCCAGCCGATCGTCAAACATTTTCATCGACATCCTGTGGTAACTGAATAATTTGTCTTCATGGTCTCTCAACTTGACGTACAATGTTATGAACACCTCATGAGTTAGTCTGGCAAGTAGAAGAGGGTAAATCCCACTAAAGTGTTGTCTTTGTCTCTTCCTACGCCGTGCCGGTCGCCGATGCAGGAACCAAAGACATGCTGGCTCTTCCTCGTACATACTGACACTATAGTGGTATGACTCATCATACTAGCCACGGTCAGTGCCACGGCTCCCGCCTGTGAAACCGCCCCTTGAGGAAAGCTTCCGCGATTTGAACAGCATGGAAACCGCTAGTGTGAAGAGGGGCCTAACTTGGGGGTCAGTTTGCTTCCAGGTCGTATTCTTACGCGGGGATGGACCGCAACGAGCCGCAGACAAGTCCATAATGCAGAATAGGGTAAGAGTGATGTCGGGGGAGAGAGGACGCTTCCGCGTCCGCCATCCACAGTGATGCTACTTTCGTGTGTGTGGCGGAGTGTGGCCGCCGCCGCCTTCATTCACAGTGACGCGACTATAGTGGGAAGGGCAGGCTGTGGCCGCCGCCACCTATATACACAGCGACACGACTGTAGTGGGAAGGGCAGGCTGTGGCCGCCGCCGCCTCCATACAGTGACGCGACTGTAGTGGGAAGAGCAGGCTGTGGCCGCCGCCGCCGCCTCCATTCACAGTGACACGACTGTAGTGGGAAGAGCAGGCTGTGGCCGCCGCCGCCTCCATACACAGTGACACGACTGTAGTGGGAAGGGCAGGCTGTGGTCGCCGCTACCACAGCCGTGACTCGGGACTGTTTTAACGATTGTTACTGTACAGCACTTTTTTTTTTTCTCATTATCATTTTAATGATTTATGAACTCCTATGTTTCTATTACCTTCTGTTAAATGCCTTAAAAAAAAATAAAGTTACAGGTGGTGTGGAAATATCTTTCTATTTCAGTGGCCTTTGAAAAGAGTCCTGATGAGAAAACAAAGGGTTTGAGAATACGACCTGAAATACTAGAAATATAAAAAGAAAAACGCTTACAATACTAAAAGTACGAATGAAAGATCACGCAGGAGTAACACACCAAAGATTAAGACAGCACATACCGTATAAAGGTCTACGTACTTTGAAGACACCCACGGAGTATTCTTCATTCACCCCACCCAGCGAACACCAGACACACTCAAACCTCACAGCACTGTTCTCTCTTAAGACCTTTCTTCAAAGGACACACGGGTGATTAGTCTGGTTTCTATGACTGCTTTTCCTATTGGTGATGTAGAGTCCTTGCTAAACTACCACTAAAATCGTGAAAACACTACTTCTCACACTGCCCATCCCACAGGCGCCACTCACTCACAACACGCAACACTCACCCCCAAACCAGCACTTCTTTTCACCAAAGCCGGGGCGGATGACATCAAAATCCTCTGGCAGGGAGTCCACGATGATAGCGACGAAGCTGATGAAGACCGGGCAGCCCCAGGAGTAGATGGAGTACATCTTGAAGCGCAGACGTGACAGCTCCCCAGTCTCTGCCACGGGACGCATCGACCTGCAACACGTGGAGGAAAAAAACACGTTCAGCATGACTGTTTTGATTTCTATAAGGCAGCGAAAGGAAATGACTGTGCGAGGGAAAGAAGGGTGAAGTGAAAGGCTGAGACTCGGAAGTGTAGGAAATTAATAATTTGTAGATGTAGCACTGATGTTCGTCATCGCTAATGTTTTGATTTACGAGTATACATTGAAGCGAAAGGAAATGACTGTGCGAGTAAAGGAAAGCCAAGATGTGAGAAAGATTGAAACTTAAGTTTTGAAAGGATGTAAGGAATTAGTAAAGATGTAGATATAGCACTGATAGGGAAAAAGATGTTCATCACTAATGACATGTAGCTAAACGCAGATACGATGCAAGAGAAGAAAAGACAAGGTGAGAGAAAAATGGAAACTTCGGCTATAAGGAAATGTAAGAAATTAGCAAAATAATAAAAAAAAAAAGATACTCTGCGTGACTATTGTCTTGACACAAGATAGTGGACGCAGACGACAACAACGGTAGTGGTAGCGGGAAAATAAAGAAAAAATACATGGACGCAGATGACAACGACGGTAGTGGCAGGTGGAAAATAAAGAAAAGATACATAGTTCACGCCAAATATAAGAGAATATAAGAAACAAAGGTAAAGGTAAGGGCGAAGATAAAGTATCATGATCAGTTATTAAACTTAGCAAACAAAATAGACCAAGAAAATATCCATATATCAATAATGACTTGATTAAGTATGTGAATGGATAATGAGACAGATACAAAAACTGACAGATAAAGACTGAATATACAAAACTCCTTAGAGTTCCTTAAAAACAAGGTGTGTGTGTGTGTGTGTGTGTGTGTGTGTGTGTGTGTGTGTGTGTGTGTGTGTGTGTGTGTGTGTGGTGAAAATGCGAGACTGAAGGAGGTGCTGGAAGGTGATGATAAAAGAAAGGGACGAGTGAATATGAAAAGGGGATGAGAAGGGGCAAGATGAGGGGAGGATGGAGGAAAACGAATGGGAGAAAAACATGAAAAAAAGATTAGGAGAGAGAGAGAGAGAGAGAGAGAGAGAGAGAGAGAGAGAGAGAGAGAGAGAGAGAGAGAGAGAGAGAGAGTGTTACCGGAAGAATAACGGAAATGTGATAGAATGGGATGAGAAAGGAGGGGAAGAAAAGGTCACAAGATGATGAGAGGAAGAGGAAGGGAAGAAAGAGAAAGAACGAGAGAGTGAAGACGGAAGCATAGGGAAGAGTAATGGAAGGGGGTTAGGGGAAGGGGTGTGGTAAGGGTGATGGGAACGTAAGGGAGGGGGAGTGGACGGGGGTGATGGGAGGTGGCGCGCGGGATCAAGGTGAGTAAGTGAAGCAAGCAGGTGAGGTGGAGCGGGGGTGTGGATGCGTCACGCCGAGGAACCACGCGGCCTTCGAGCCCCGCCATTCGCTACCTGGCAGGGAGGAGAAGAAGAAGAAGAAGAACATGATGATGATGATGATGATGATGATGATGAAAGAGAAGAAACACAAAAACAGTAGTAGCGAGGAACACACACAGGATGAACATGAGTTATCTGAAAGCGTTTTCGAACACAGACCACAGCGACGGACATATAATAGGTAGGAAGTTGCCAGGAAGAGGAAGGAGGAATATTTACCGCCTTCCAGAACGCCGCCTCACTCACGCTTTCAGAATATAGATTCACACGAGTTTCCTCCCGCTGAGTCACATGACACGCATCCCGTAATCTGTCCCGCTATCATGGTGTGTGTGTGTGTGTGTGTGTGTGTGTGTGTGTGTGTGTGTGTGTGTGTGTTGCCAGGCTTGTGTTTCTTTATCTTGCTGTGTTTGCCTTCAGTGCTCGCACAAGATACATGACGTTCATTTGAGGTAATAAGTACTAAACGTTGAAATGATCACAGACTGTTGTTGTTACAACAACAAAACAACAACTACAACTACTACTACTACTACTACTACTACTACTACTACTACTACTACTACTGCCATAAGCACATGCACAAAATCCACAAGAGCATAATCTTATCATTATATATACAACGAGAGAGAGAGAGAGAGAGAGAGTGTGTGTGTGTGTGTGTGTGTTTGTGTGTGTGTGTCAGGAACCATCTGAGACCGAAGTGACGAAAGAAGGGGAGACTGACAACTTTTACGAGAATGAGACAAGCCCACTACTAGTAGTTTATGAGGCAGAAATTTGGGCCACACACCATCACCACCATGGCCACCTCCGCCACCACCACCAGCAGCGCCTCCCACAGACACGCGAGGCTGAGTAGTGACGCATTGTAACAGGAAACTTGAAATTCATCTCATCATTTTGCTTTTTCACCCGGCAACGTGAAGCAGCTACGAGAGAGAGAGAGAGAGAGAGAGAGAGAGAGAGAGAGAGAGAGAGAGAGAGAGAGAGGAGGGGGGGACTGTTTCAGTCTGCAGAGTAGACTAACTCAGTGGTCAGTTTTTGGTCCAAGGTTATACTCGTATATCGCTCGCTCAGTGCCCGAAGGGCAGTCTTGCTGCGAGAAGACCACACACCTGTTGTTCTAAAGATACTATGTACTTACATCATGGGTTTTGACAGCGCAACAGCCCTGAACCAATAAATTGCAGGCCTACTAAAAGACACAAATTTAAGAACACATACCTGTCCTGGAAAATCAGGCGGCGCACTTTGGTGGTAGTCACGGCACACAGTTTGCGAATCATTGCTATACACAGTCCAACACCCGCATTGGTCGCCGCCGCCTTGGTTTTTGAATGGGAACTTTAATCTTCTTCCTGTCTCGCTACTGTTTCTATTCATACGCGTAAATATGTGTCCGTAATTATTTTTATATGGTAATGTCTGGATTTTATGGGAAACATTTATCCATTTTCTTTTCTTTTTTTTCCGTTATGTAAGAGGTGAGTGGCCTCGGCCAATGAAATGTCTATGAAAAGCCAGGCTCACTGAAGGTGCTCGTCGGCAAAGAGTGCAGTCAAAGGGTTATCAGAATTTGAGGATAGGTAATAGTAAATGTAAAAATATAGATTTCATCATTTGCTGCAGTACTTGGCGTTCCCTTTTCTTTCTTTCTTTTTTTTTTTCATAACCAAAAGATGTCTGGGTAATTATGGCGGGAAGAATAAAAGTAAGGTTTACAAAAAGAAAAAAATGCATATTTTCCATCCTCATGAAGACATTATAAAGTACACCATGACGAAAATTAATGCAAAAGTGATCCTCAAAAAGACCAGCGTTCTTTCATGCTCACTGTTATTTCATGATGTCTACGGGAACTGCACATAATTTCTGTTAGTAGAAGTAGTAGTGGTAGTAGCAGTAGTAGTAGTAGTAGTAGTAGTAGTAGTAGTAGTACTATAGGTTGTTGTTATTGTTGTTGTTGCTGTTGTAGCAGTAGCAGTAGTAGCATGTACGTATTTTGGGAGGATAGTCATATGCTTTAGAATTGCATTTCACTTTATATATATATATATATATATATATATATATATATATATATATATATATATATATATATATATATATATATATATATATATATATATATATATGAATGTATGCGATGGAATAAATACACTATCAATATAATTCATTCGTACTTGGTGCGCATGTGAGTATACAGTATGTGTGTGTGTGTGTGTGTGTTTGTGTGTCAGCCTTGGTGGTGGCGACGGATCTGGGACACACCTGTTCTCCCACACACACACACACACACACACACACTTGTTCTCATGTCACCTGCCACACCTGTTACATCCTCACGCCATTGTGTACGTGAGATGAGAACATTTCGATTTTATTTGTACCTTAGCTTCAGTCTTTGTGTGTTTTTAAAGGTTATTCCTGTACTTTTGTTCTTTTTTTTTGTCCACCTTTAGTTCTTTAGAAAAAGTAATTCATTATTTTTTTTGTCATTTATCTTTAATTTGTGCTTTTCTTTTTTGTCTGTAATTAATATATGAATGCTGTTCTTTATTATTTAGTTATTCATATATAATTTGTATCCTTCCTTCCGTGTTTCACTACATAAATAAATGTTTCCTCTTTCTGTTTCTATTAGCTATTCACTTTTCATTTGCACCGCTACTGAAGTCTTTTATTGTATATCTGAGGAAAGTTATTCGTACGTTTCTTTCTATTAATAACTCATCTTTAATTTATACCTTTACTTCAGTCTTTCATTGCGTAATTAAAATTCAGTATCCCTTCATTTGTATTCCTCATTATAATTTCTTTTTGCTTCCACATAAGCAAGGGCAAAAACCTGATGTGTGCAAGATTCATATATTTCGTTTTATTTCCCATTTCATCCTATTTTATATTCCTGCTACACATCACCCTCCCGCACAGTCCTGCTCCGCCCACACGCCTCGCTCTTCTGACTCATAGCCACAGATGTGTAAGGATAAAAACCCGCCAGGTGGAGTTGGAGAACAAGGGTCTTGACAGGCCATCAGTTCCTGCTTCCTGCTGTCGCTGCTCCAAGGATGAGGCAGAGTTGCACACTTTGCGCCGCTCTCAAGGCTGCTGTGCAGATTAAGGAGGCTGTTTGTAATCTAGTAGAGAAAGTTTTGGCCGTAGAGTATAAGAGTGGAAAATTACCAGCGAAACCTTGTAATTTTTTTTTTTATTATAACTATTTTGATCCCTTTCCAACAGAGGCCGACGGCACTAAGTGTGACTGATGTGTGTAACTGTGTGTGTGTGGTGCTTTGTCTGAGCCACCCCGTGTGGGATTGCCGGTAGAGAGAGAGATGGACGTTTTGATCGTATTGGAATGATGGACTAAATTTTTGTATAGTGTTGCTTACTCTGTTTTGGAGGAGGTCATTTATAATTTAAATGGGTAAATGTCAAAAAAGCTATCGATGGAAACGTTATATGATAAGTCCTACTTGTTGTAATGGAGAGAGAGAGAGAGAGAGAGAGAGAGAGAGAGAGAGAGAGAGAGAGAGAGAGAGAGAGGGGGGGGGGGAGAGTCAAAGTTTGGATGATATTAAGTATTCATAGAAAACTAATTTCATAAAAAAGGCGAAAAAAATTACCAGCAAAAATTATAACTGTTTGAGCGTTAGTGTACAAGAAAACTCAACATTTACATCGAGATTACAAGGTTTTACTTTATGGTTTGAGGAGTCGGTTTATGTAAGTAGTTTGTCGGGTTTTAGTGTGTGTGCAGCAGGACAGACCGCGCTGCTCACCCGCACACAACGTTCCCGAGGGTCACGCCCCTCCCCTTTTGAAGCGTCCAACAAACAGTGAGCTTATCGCATAGCAGATAGATAATATTTAGCCACAACAGACGTTCTGGCCGGAGACAGAATCCCCGACACGAAGGCACTGCGTGCAGCACCTTACACGTCCACACCAAACAATTTTTTTTTTCCCTTTTTTTATGGACTTTCAAAAGTGTGATATTGATTATACATCACCATATGGTGTTACTTTTGTTTTGCAAATTGTGTCTCATTTGTAAGAGCATGAAACACAGACCTTTTTCTCTTATCAGGACTATTTTTCAGAGATGATTGGTCTCATTCTCAGCAGTTTCTCTGTATAAATAATGCAGCTCCCTTGTTAAGCTAGCGTTGAAATCATGAAAAAACTCATGAAAACCTCAGTAACCTGTACTACAGCTGAGAAAAGTAATGGAGATGAAATGCCGCAACGTTTGGGAACATTTGGTCTCCAGCGCTCTCAGATACACAGATGAAGTAAATGAACTGCGCAACTATACTCTACTACTAACACAAGACGAAGACTGGAAAGTTATCTTTTTTGCAAGGCAGACGTGATGTCTCAACGATGCGTGAACCTGAACAAGCTACGACATCAGACCGGCAGCAGCGACCTCGTCTTGCTGCTGCCGGGCTGAGCAGGACCAGGGCGGCATTTTTATCACTGGCATCACCATCTGGAATGGCGTGACAGTCCTTCCCGGCCACGCAGGGCCAGCCTTGTAGCAGCTGAGCCTTGCTGCCTATAGCGAGGACGCTCACTTCCAATACCGAGGATGAGCAGTACCTAGAGCGAGGATGGACTCTTCCTATATAACGAGGAGGCACACTCATCCTACAGCGAGGATGCACACTCTTCCTATAGCGAGGACGAACAGTCCTATAATGAGGACGAACCCCTCCTATAGCGAGGACGAGCAGTTCCTATAGCGAGGACGCACACTATTCCTATAGCGAGGACGAGCAGTTCCTATCGCGAGGACGGACTCTTCCTGTAGCGAGGACGCACACCTTTCCCTGCGTCCCGCTGCAACAATCTATACGCTTGTCTCTTCGCCTCATTGTTGGGTACATTTGCCGAATAGATTGTGTGTGTGTCTCTCTCAAAGCTTCCTTCCCTTCCCTCCTCAGACAAGCTGCAGGGTCCCTGGGTACAGCACGGGGCAAGGCGTCACTTCACGGCTACTTCTAAGTCGGGAAGTGAATCAGAGAAGGAAGAATATAAAAAGCAATGGAGATACCCGTCAAAACGAAGGTGGGCGCGGGCCAGCACTGCAGCCTTGACCGCTCCAGAGCCTGGCCACCACAGCCCCCCAGACCCTGCCCGCCACTGTCACTTTCCCCGAAGATCAAGGTGAGCGGTACGTGGCTCAGGAAGTGCTCCACTCTACTCATTTCGCAACACTTTGACTCCTGCTGGTGTTTGCTGGGAGCGCATCTTAATGGACATCAACACCGCGGGTTAAGAAACTAGGAGAGAAAACTAAATAGGTGATACGAAAACATGACCCATCTAACAAACGTGTGTGTGTGTGTGTGTGTGTGTGTGTGTGTGTGTGTGTGTGTGTGTGAGAGAGAGAGAGAGAGAGAGAGAGAGAGAGAGAGAGAGAGAGAGAGAGAGAGAGAGAGAGAGAGAGAGAGAGAGAGAGAGCAAAAAAAAGAAAAAAAAAGAGGAAAGAACAGGTTTCGCCACACAATTTTCTAAGTATCACTACTTCCAGGGCTGCCCATAGCGGCGGCTGGCGGCGTGTGGGAATGAGGTGAAACCCCCAGTAGCAGCGAGGGCGAGGCAGCCCCGTGTTGCTGAGCGGGAATCCTGCCCCAGCAACCACCACCACCACCACTGCTGGTCTTACCTATTTGATCCACTACCCCCACCACCAACACGCCATTTCCCATCACGTGTACCATCATCACCATCATCACTGCTGTCTTACCTACCTATCACCCACTACTACTTCCATCACCACCACCTCCATCACGTCCTTCTCCATCACGTGTACCACCACCACCATCACCGCTGTTTTACCTATTTATAATCCACTACTACTTCTATCACCACCACCACCACCACCACCTCCACCACGTCCTTCTCTATCACGTGTTCCAGCACCACCACCGCCACCACCACCGCTGTCTTACCTAATTATGATCCCCTTACACCGCGTCCTTCCCCATCACGTGTTCAACCACTACCACCATCACCACCAGCACTGGTGCACATCACACGCACAATTTCACCGCGTCATTCCTCCAGTCACTCAAGACGTACTCGAAGAATGTACAATAATTACTCAGCACATTCAGCTTCGAGTCTCATCGCCTCACAAAGATCGCAAAAGGAAGAACAAACTGTAACAGACTTGTTTCGATAAGCTACGCTACCTAATTTAAAGCAGAGGGAGAGTCAAGGCGGAGGCTCCTCCACACTCACCGCTCCTTCACTCCTACGATAATACAATACTCGCACACCGTATCCAAATCGCGGAACAGAGTGTGAGTAGTCATACCTGCGTGATATGTTTCTGAAAACTGTACTAATTCTATTCCTGTCAACGAAAGAGAATGCCAGACGCTGACGAGCCAACTGTAAAGTGTTTGGCCTCGTCTGACGAGAATCTTTCACCGATTATCTTCAAAATGTTATGTCTTCTTGTAAAGTTTAATCCATCGAATGTAAAGTAATCTCCAGCACTGATGGCGTCTCGACAAGCTAAGCAAATTAATCTTATTTCTCTTCATAAGGTACATTCAAGGATGATGTGCGCTTCTTGTATCTACTGGTATCGTTCCTATTGTTCTTCTAATGCTCTCTCCTGCATGGCAGGAGATCAATTTGATTCTGTAGTCTGTAGCTGTGGTGGTAGTAGTAGTAGTAGTAGTAGTAGTAGTAGTAGTAGTAGTGCTACCAGCAGTAGTAGTAATAGCAATGGCAGTAAAAGTAACAGTAGTAGTAGTAGTAGCAATGGCAGTAAAAGTAACAGTAGTAGTAGTAGCAGTAGTAGCAATGGCAATAAAAATAACTAGTAGTAGTGGCAATGACAGTAAAAGTAACAATAGTAGTAGTAGTAGTAGTATATTATATAGTATATAGAAGTTGTAGTAGTAGTAGCAGTAGTAGTAGTAGTAGTAGTAGTAGTAGTAGTAGTAGTGGTAGTAGTAGTAACAGTCGGAGTGGGACATAAGTTCACAACTTCCTTTCTCTCGGTTCCATTCACCACACTTTCCTTTTCTTCACCATTCGGCGTCTTATCTCCAATCATTCTCCTCGCCAATGATGCCTTTCTCTTGTTCTGCACCTCTAATATGTGTGTGTGTGTGTGTGTGTGTGTGTGTGTGTGTGTGTGTGTGTGTGTGTGTGTGTGTGTGTGT
>NC_087184.1:3940000-3945000 GCF_035594125.1 Scylla paramamosain
TTTCAAACATTTATTCATCATACAAATTTACAAGTCCATACTATTTCTACCTTGGTACACGGTTTGATTTTTCAAACTCATAGTTTTCGGGAAGGAGGCTGACACAAGGGTATGAAAATAGGGGAAAAAAAAAAAGAAAAAACGTGTGCTCATTTGCCTTTCATAAAAAAAAAAAAAAAAAGTGAAACATGTAGAGTGTTTCAGGAGTGTTTGCTAATTCAGTTCCCGAGGTTTGTTGAAGTGCCGGTAAGAAGAACGGGTATTGTCTGGTTAACAGGGTTACAGGAGTGTTTGTTGGCTTAGTTCCCGAGGTGCCTGTCTTGAAGTTCTGGTAAGAACAAGTATCCTCCGGTTTGTAAAGAGTCTGATGAACGTTTGCTAGTTTAGTTTCCGAGGTGACTTCATGTGGCAGTAAAAAGAAAGGGTATTCTCTAGTCAGTAGTTTCGGGAATGTTTGCTTGTTTACTTTCCGAAGTGTCTCCCTGTACCCGTAAGAAGAACGGATATTTTCTGGCTTCTCACTTGAGGGTTGTAGGGGAAAGCTGCCACTGTGATCCATGCGCATCGTGGAGGGAACTGGCACCGAGTAGGGGGACTGGGAATCGTCTCTTATGTACTTTTTTTTTTTCATTCCCACGATAACATAAGGCTTGTCTAAATTTAATAGAATTAGGTGTGTGTGTGTGTGTGTGTGTGTGTGTGTGTGTGTGTGTGTGTGTGTGTGTGTGTGTGTGTGTGTGTGTGTGTGTTTGTTGCCTCCGGCCACCCCTCCTCTCTCTCTCTCTCTCTCTCTCTCTCTCTCTCTCTCTCTCTCTCTCTCTCTCTCTCTCTCTCTCTCTCTCTCTCTCTCTCTCTCTCTCTCTCTCTCAGATTTTTTTTTATACACTGAGTTATACATTGCATATATATGGTGTATGTGTCCACAGTGTGTGTGTGTGTGTGTGTGTGTGTGTGTGTGTGTGTGTGTGTGTGTGTGTGTGTGTGTGTGTGTGTGTGTGTGTGTGTGTAGAGCAGCGTCACGTCCACTCAACAGGAGGACACCGACGCAAACACTACTCAGGCTCAGGAGTCCCATTCACGCCCGTCCCTCTACAGTCTACACCCTACCATCCCTTGCACCTCACCCTTTTTGCTGTTTCGCCGCACTCCGCCCCTCCTCACCACACACCCTCCCGGCGCTTCAACTCCCGTTCCTGTGACCTGCTGGCTCGATGCTTACCTCCCTCAATCCCTCCGCTCACGACCTCAATCCAAAAACTTAGCATTTCTATCTTTCTTACGCACTTTCTTTTTTCTGCACTCAACTTATGCGTTCTGGAATACTGGATACCTTAATGCTTATCTAGTCCACTATGTATAATATGATAGTAAGAGAGATACAAGATGTTTTCAACCACAATTGCACACACTTATTCCTGTTTCTCTCAGCCACTTTCTTCTCGCTGTATTTAAGTTGTCCTTTTGAATACTGCATACTCTAATGTTTTTTTTTTTTTTTTTTCCACTGTGTATAATACGATACTAAAAGAGAGATATGTTTTCACCTACCATTGAACACACTGATTATTTCTGTTTCCCTGAGCCACTTTCTTCTCGCTGTACTTCAGTGGTGCTCTTTTGAATACTAGGTACTTTTATGTCATTCTCTAATGTTTTCCTCTACTGTGTATAATACCATAGTAAAGAGAGAGATTCATGATGTTGTCAGGTACCATTCCACACACTAATCATGGCTGTTTCTCTAATGCCGCAGTATTGCTCCTAACCTCCTCTGTGTATAATAGGAGAGATTCATGATGTTGTCAGGTGCCATAGTATACCTTTTATAACCTTTTTAACCTTTTTTCTTTCTTTTTTTTTTCTTTTTTAACCTTTTTTCTTTCGCTCTTTACTAGTGCGTTCTGAAATGCTCTAATGTTTTCCTACGTTGTGTACGGACAATACGAGAGTAGCAGAGAGAGATATAAGGTGAAGTCAACAACCACTATACACACTTAGTATCATTGTTGTTTCTTTAAGTCACTTTCCTTACGGTGTACTGAACTGGTGCTCTTCCTGTCTATCTCACATTGTATGGATATGATGTAAACAAGATATGTAACTAACTAATGTTGCTATTCCTCTCTATCTTTCGTTCTTTTCGCCCTGTATTAACTAATGAAAAGATAAAAAAACAACTCATCACTTCTCTATCTACCTGTATATGTAAGTAAGTATGTATGTATGTATGTATGTATGTATATATGTAAACAAGAGATACAGGAAAGATGCACTCATTCCGGATTCTTTCTCCGGTTCTTTCTCCATTTAGCCGGTGGACTCTGGATCTCTCTCTCTCTCTCTCTCTCTCTCTCTCTCTCTCTCTCTCTCTCTCTCTCTCTCTCTCTTGCTCTCCCTGAAAAAAAAGCAGTGCTAGAAATGAGAGAGAGAGAGAGAGAGAGAGAGAGAGAGAGAGGGGGGGAAGGAGGGAGGGAGGAAGGGAAGAAAGGTTTCTATGCATCTGTCTCCCTGAAAAAAAAGCAGTGCTAGAAATGAGAGAGAGAGAGAGAGAGAGAGAGAGAGAGAGAGAGAGAGAGAGAGAGAGAGAGAGAGAGAGAGAGAGAGAGAGAGAGAGGGAAGGAGGGAGGGAGGAAGGGAAGAAAGGGAGGGAGGGAGGGAGGGAGGGAGGGAGAGAGAGAGAGAGAGAGAGAGAGAGAGAGAGAGAGAGAGAGAGAGAGAGAGAGAGAGAGAGAGAGAGAGAGAGAGAGAGAGAGGGAGGGAGGGAGGGAGGAAAGGGAGGGAGGGAGGGAGAGTTTAAAGAGAGAGAGAGAGAGAGAGAGAGAGAGAGAGAGAGAGAGAGAGAGAGAGAGAGAGAGAGAGAGAGAGAGAGAGAGAGAGAGAGAGGTTCTGCTTCACTCTGGGTTTTCCCACCGTCAAATTCCTGCATTCGCCTCACTAACACTTGTGAAATGAGAGTAGCAGATGTACGGCCCAGCGAGAGGTGACTGTTCTAGCCTTTCACACCGCTGATCTGTAGCTTTCATCACCTGTCTCTCTAAATCATCTGAGTAAATCGTAACTTGTAACTTTCATCCCCTGTCTTCGTAAGTAATTTGAGTGTATCGCAATAGGAAGATTCTAAAGCGCCCATCTGCTCACAACCATCTTTCTGATCGTTAATGTGGATTACGTAAAGAATGATCCACTGGCGACCTTATAGCTTCCCTCACTGAATCTCGGTCAGCCCCTCGTAGGAATTTCAGTGAAACTTTTGCGTTTTTTTTTTATGTAAGAGGTCTCTGGTCAAGAGCAACAAAAAGTTAAAAAAAAAAAAAAGCCCACTTAAGGTGCCAGTTCCCCAAAGAGCACTCAAAAAGATTTATCCAAAGTTGGTAGAGACATATTACAAAAAAAATTATTAAGTCTGGCATAAATTTTTAAATGTCTAAGCTTCCCTAATACGGTTTCTATGCATCTCTCTGCACCTGCGATGCAAAACACTGGAAGAGAGGCCCCCGCACGCAAGCCCAACGATGCACTGATTGCCGTCTTCTACTGGTAGAGTTTAGGGGTTCTCAACCTTTCCTTTGCGATATATAGTGATAGTTATGATATCTTATATCTGGACTTTAGTAAAGCATTCGACAAGGTGCCCCATCAAAGGCTCCTGAGAAAGGTTAGGGCGCACGGGATAGATGGGAAGGTGTTAGGTTGGATAGGGTCATGGCTTGGTAACAGGCGACAGAGAGTGCTAATAAACGGCTCGAAATCCGAGTGGGGTCATGTCATTAGTGGGGTGCCACAGGGATCAGTATTAGGGCCATTATTATTTCTAATATATATCAATGACTTGGATAGTGGAATTAGTAGCGATGTTAGTAAATTTGCGGATGACACAAAGATAGGTAGATTAATTAGGTCAGAAGCGGATGCCATCGCCTTGCAGACAGACTTAGATAGAATGAATGAATGGACGGATAGATGGCAAATGCAATTTAATATCAATAAATGCAAAGTGCTTAGCGTAGGTAGAGGAAACCCACACAATAGGTACACATTAAACACCCAAACTCTGGTAGGTACAGGGTACGAGAAAGATTTAGGAGTTATAGTTAGCTCTGAACTCCGTCTAGGGAAACAATGCATAGAAGCCAGAAACAAGGC
Organism: Scylla paramamosain; assembly: GCF_035594125.1. NCBI lineage: Eukaryota > Metazoa > Arthropoda > Malacostraca > Decapoda > Portunidae > Scylla > Scylla paramamosain. The sequence goes on from NC_087184.1 coordinate 3,944,144, forward strand.
AAATAGGGTACTAGGATTCATTTTTAGGAGTGTTAAAAGTAGAAGGCCGGAAGTAATATTAAAGTCATACTTGGCGCTGGTCAGACCTCATCTAGACTACGCTGTGCAGTTCTGGTCCCCACATTACAGGAAAGATATAGGTCTATTAGAATCAGTACAGAGGAGAATGACTAAAAGGATTCAGGGGATGAGGAGTATTCCTTACGAAGCGAGGTTGAAGCGGTTAAACTTACATTCTCTAGAGAGACGTAGGTTAAGAGGGGACCTGATAGAAGTCTTTAAGTGGTATAAGGGTTATAACAAGGAAGATGTAAGCAAAATTCTTAGGATCAGCAACCAAGGTAGAACAAGAAATAACGGGTTCAAGCTTGAAAAATTTAGGTTTAGGAAGGAGATAGGAAAAAATTGGTTCTCAAATAGAGTGGTAGATGAGTGGAACGGACTCAGTAATCATGTAGTTAGTGCCAGGACACTAGAGAGCTTTAAGAGAAGATTAGACAAGTTTATGGATGGGGATAACAGATGGAAATAGGTAGGAGTGTTTCATACAGGGACTGCCACGTGTAAGCCTGGTCGCTTCTTGCAGCTTCCCTTATTTCTTATGTTCTTATGTTCTTATGTATATCTTTTGAGTTTCTCTTTTCTTTTTCTTTTTTTTTTCTTTCTTTCTGGTGTGGTGATGTAAATTTACCATATATGTATGTACATACGCGCTCACTAAGAAAATGAAGATAATACACAGCTTTCAAATTGTTCCCAACCAGCTTTATTCTAATTCATGTATGTGTAATTATGTGTCACAAAGTGTGTCAGAAATCTTGCCACTTGCGATCACGGGAACACGGCAACACTGCCAC
>NC_087184.1:3955000-3965000 GCF_035594125.1 Scylla paramamosain
AACAAACAGCGGCGTGGCGGCAGCTTGTTCCTCCAGCTCGCCTCAGACTTGACGGCGCTGCAGGTGACTTCCATGGTGACGCGTCACCCAGCGTGGTGCGCAAGGCAGTCTTGGTTGATCCATATCTTTATTGCAGCCTGCGATTCCTCTCGTATTTCCCGCAGCTTTCCTTCTCCAGCGTCCAGTACAGTGCGCCCCGCCAGTCATGTGTCAGTGAGGTGCCAGCCATCTTCGCCGAGCTTCAAGGCTGCGCTGAGAGCCTCCCTGACTGACGCGGGGGTAAACAATCATACAGTCACGTTCAGCTGCCCCGCGAATCTCACACCTCTGCACCTGACACCACCATGTCCTCTTACATTACCACCTCCACCAACACACCATCCCCACCTGATAACCCACAGTATAACGGTAAGAACTCCGTTTATCGTTCATAATTATTTATCTCACTCTGAACCTGGTCCCTTTCCTCACTGCACACAAACCTCGTTCTTTCCTCCTCCTCATCTACCCTCATATTTCCTCCCGTCCCCGTCCTTTCCTACATACTGGATACTCCTTCTCCTCCTCCTCCTCCTCCTCCTCCTCCTGCTCCTCCTCCTCCTCTTCTTTCTCCTCCTTCTACCCCCTCTCCTGTCATCTCGCACTCCACTCGTACTTGGAATGAACAATGCTTCGTCTAACATGGACAAATAAGAAAAAGAACACCATGAATTGGGGTGATGATATTGTTACAATTGAAAGAAAAAAATAAACATGGACACCTCAAGGGCCAAACTGATAATAGATTAATTAGAGTAACGGAATGACAACCAAGGAATGACAAAAAGAAAGCAAACGAGACAGAGAACTGGATGGAGAGATGAGGTAAGAAGTTTGGCTGGAACAGATGAAAGCCTGACAGAAGTGAAGATGGTTGAGTGGCAGGCTTTTGTTCTGCAGTGAAACAATAGATGAGGAGGAGGAGGAGGAGGAGGAGGAGGAGGAGGAGGAGGAGGAGGAGGAGGAGGAGGAGGAGGAGGAGGAGGAGGAGAAGGAGGAGGAGATGAAGGAGGAAATAGAAGAGAAGGAAATAGAAGAGGAGGAAGAGAAAGAGGAAGTGGAAGAGGGAGAGGAAGTGAAAGAAGAAGAAGAAGAAGAAGAAGAAGAAGAAGAAGAAGAAGAAGAAGAAGAAGAAGAAGAAGAAGAAGAAGAAGAAGAAGAAGAAGAAGAAGAAGAAGATGATGATGATGATGATGATGATGATGATGATGATGATGATGAGGAGGAGGAGGAGGAGGAGGAGGAGGAGGAGGAGGAGGAGGAGGAGGAGGAGGAGGAGGAGGAGGAGGAAAGCATAGAGATATTAGAGCACCACACACATTAACACCTGCCACACAGCCCTCCTCCTCCAGGATGCACGATGGAGGGCTGGAGCAACATACGAGCACTGCAACACAACGCAACACTCACTTGAGCGTCCACCAGATGTCGAAGCACATCACGTTTAGCCAGAAGAAGGCGGCCAGGAAGCTGACGTGGATGAGGGAAGCTGTGGAAGGAGAGACGGAAGCGAAATTAATTAATGGGCGGTATTTTTTTTTTCTATTATTTGTCTTAACTCTTTGATTGCTAATGAGATAATGACACTTGTTACTTCGTCTGAGCAATCTTGGATAATTCTGTTGGGCAAAATTGAAACCAGAGACACTAATAAAAAAAAAACCCATAACACCTTGTCGCTTTGCAATGACAGAAAAAAAAATCCTTTTGGCTATCAGTGGTTTCAAAACTGGCAACGAGATAATGATACTTGTTGCTTGATCTGGACAACCCTGGACCATTCTGTTGAGGAAAAGTAAAACCACAGACACTAAAACATTTGTATCACTCCATTACTCTTTTTCCTGTCAGTGGCATCTCAGTGATGTACTCTTAACTTGCACCACAGCACTTCACCAGACCTGAAGCCACAGCAGTCCGATAATTAAGTCTTTCTACAGTTTGGTATTTTATTTATACATTTATTTTTAGAAAGTAAGGAAAAAATTAACGAGTATATACGTACGTACGGCGATTATTTTTTTTCTCTTCAGTCTTAAATGTTAGTATGTTGATGTCTTTTGATAAGATGGATGTGTGTGTGTGTGTGTATATGTGTGTGTGTGTGTGTGTGTGTGTGTGTGTGTGTGTGTGTGTGTGTGTGTGTGTGTGTGTGTGTGTGTGTGTGTGTGTGTGTGTGTGTGTGTGTGTGTGTGTGTGTGTGTGTGTGTGTGTGGATGAGAGAAGAGATATGAAGTGGATAATAGTGAGAAGAGTGATAGAAATAGAGAGGGTTTTTTTTTTTTTTTTTTTCTTCGTATATGCATGAGAGGCGAAGGGCTACAATTAAAAAGGGTGTGTGTAGATAAAAAGGCCCACTGAATATGCTGGTCATGAAGAATAGAGCCAGAGGCATCAACCAGAATTAAAGACGTAGGACAGCTGGTGATAGGAGTACTGATGGTAATAATGATAGTGATGGAAATAATAGCAGGGCTGGTGATAACTGATGCTGAAGGGGAGGGCTGAGGGAGAGGCAATGTAGGGAAGCTGGTGATAATGTTTAGTACAGATGGATGAAATGATTCTTGCGTGTAGTGTGTCTAGTGTGTCACAGCTGATCGCCAGGAGGAGAAGGAAGAGGAGGAGGAAGAGGAGTGGAAATAAAAAAAAGGACAAGAAAAAGAAAAAGTAGAAAACAACAACAACAACAACAACAACAACAACAACAACAACAACAACATCATCATCATCATCATCATCATCATCATCATCATCATCATCATCAACAACAATACAAAAACCAGAGAGAGAGAGAGAGAGAGAGAGAGAGAGAGAGAGAGAGAGAGAGAGAGAGAGAGAGAGAGAGAGAGAGAGAGAGAGAGAGAGAGAGAGAGAGAGAGAGAGAGAGAGAGAGAGAGACTGCATCTACAAGTTCCCTAACTCCTGCAGTCCCCCCAAAAAAACAAAAAATTAATAAAAATAAAAGCAAGTAGGCAAGTAATTTTCTCTGTACCTGATCTTCTTGTTTACTGTCTGTTCTCGCTTCTCTTCTTCATCAATACAGGGAAAACTTTTAACGTTTGGAGGGAAGATGTTCATCTATAGGTGGTCAGTCCATGGGCGTTTGTTAGTTTGACCTTCAGGAAACACAATTAAATGTCTTATATAGAGGTGATTCTCTCTCTCTCTCTCTCTCTCTCTCTCTCTCTCTCTCTCTCTCTCTCTCTCTCTCTCTCTCTCTCTCTCGCTGGTGGTGATGGTACTGATGGTAATAATGGTAATGGTGGAAATAATGCCACTAGTGAAGGTAATGGAAGCAATATAGGTGGTGATGATGACTGGTACAGATGGATGTGACTATTTTTGTGTGTAGCGTGTCATATCCCAACAACAACAACAACAACAACAACAACAACAACAACAACAACAGCAGCAGCAGCAGCAGCAGCAAGCAAAAACAACACAGAGAGGAGTGGCTCAATCTACAAGCTCCTTTGGCTCCTGCCGGTCACCAACCCTCCTTAAATAAAAAAATATAAAAAAATCAGGCGGGCGGGTAATTCCACCTGTAGATAATCTTGTTTATTGTCTGTTCTTGCTTTTCTTCTTCATCAGTAAAAAAAAAAAATTACATTTGGAGGAAGACATTAACCCTAACAATCTTAACTAACTTCTAATCCTCATTATGTTTTCTCTGTTGGGCTCCTTTTATCATAATCTCATACCTGTATTTTGTCCTATTGTTCCAGTTCCTACTCAGGATCACCCCAGAGCGGAAGTCCCATGGACTGACTACTGCTTCCGTTTCAGAGACAAGTCTATGTGTGCTGAAGGCGTAACAGAGGTGAGTGTCTGGCATGGAGGCATACATTCCTCACTCTTTCTCTCGGCATAAACATTCCAAACCTTGGTTTGGAAGGTTAACAGCTTGTTCTCGTGCTATACATGATATAGAGGTGGCCCACTAAAGGTACTTGAGCCTCCCATTATCTGAATCTCATGTGCTTTATATTTCTGCCTGTATTCATGCCAAGACTGTTCTCCAACTAGCCAAAAACTATTTCATCAATAGAAAATGTCAAAATTTCTCTAGATCTAACTCCCCTGGTGACTTATGGCACCCAGCCATGAGTCACGAGTCATAAGCTTATCTTTTCCTCCTTTATTTCAACCTGATGGCACCACTTTCATCTCATCTATCTCTAAAACTAAAGCTTCGCTCAGTTCTTTACTAAAAACGCTACTTTGGATGATTCAGGGCTTATTCCTCCCTCTCCTTCACCCTTAGACTACTTCATGCCTCCCATTAAGATCTTTCCTAATGATGTTTTCCATGGCCTCGCTGGCCTAAACCCTCAGAAGGCTTAGGGACTTGATGGGGTCCCTCATATTGTTCTCCGAAACTGTGCCTCCGTGCTTGCACCTTGTCTGGTCAAATTCTATTAATTCCGTCTGTCAGCATCTACCTTTCCTTCCTGCCGGAAGCCTTTCCCTTTGTTAACCTATGCCTCTCACCTCATAAAATAATGTAGTTCTCTCTCTCTCTCTCTCTCTCTCTCTCTCTCTCTCTCTCTCTCTCTCTCTCTCTCTCTCTCTCTCTCTCTCTCTCTCTCTCTCTCTCTCTCTCGTGGGGGCTAACACGTATGCTCTTGTTTCTTTGTGTTTCTTTGTGTCAACTTATGACTTTCATTTAGCATCATCAAAGATCATTTTCTTTTGTCGGTTTCTTAGGGAATCTATGTTAATTATTATTATTATTATTATTATTATTATTATTAGTAGTAGTAGTAGTAGTAGTAGTAATAGTAGTAGTAGTAGTAATAGTAGTAGTAGTAGTAGTAGTAGTAGTAGTAGTAGTAGTAGTAGTAGTAGCAGCAGCAGCAGCAGCAGCAGCAGCAGCAGCAGCAGCAGCAGCAGCAGCAGCAGCAGCAGCAGCAGCAGCAATGTAAAAACACAATGATGTAATGATGCAAGACTAAAACAGTTGGAAAACAGGAAAAGTCTGTTCCCTGGACTAGTCGTAAAAATTTTCCAAATGATATGAAATACGCTTCCAGTATGAAAAACTTACACATCATTTGTTGAAGTTACTATTAGAATGTATTTAGGTTAAAATCACTACTACAATTTATTAAAGGAATGGATCAGGAGAGAACACGAGGAGTTAGGAGAGAGAGAATAGTCTTATCCCTTATCGTCTTTATTCTTCCTATACTCTCGATCCCCTGTATTTTCCTTCATGATTCCCTTGCACTATCCGCTCTTTTCAGTCATCAATGACGAAAAGAATTCCTCACTAAAGGAAACAGAAGCTTTTACATTCATATTCCTTGGCGAAGCGTAGATTAAAGGGAGATATAGTAGAGGTTTTTAAGCGGTATAGAGTTATAACATGGGTGACATAAGCAACTTAATATAAAAAATCAGGATAGAACAAGAAGTAATGGATTCAAGCTTGATAAAGTTAAAGAAGAAATAAGAAGGAATTGGTTCTCAAATAGAGTGGAAGATGAATGGAATAAATTCAGTAATCAGGCTGTTAGTGCCGAGTCATTAGGGACCTTTAAAAGATTAAATAAATTCATGGATGAGGATGATAGGTGAAAATAGCTAGATAAATTCCATGCAGGGACTGCCACCTGTAGGCTTCTTGCACCTTCCCTTATGTTCTTATGTTCTTACATCCAAGTTCTACCAGCAGCACGCCCGGTAACGCCAAAAACTTGTAATAATAAAAACTGTTGTTGCACCAGGTGGGAAATAAGTAGGAAAAAACGAATGAAAGCCAGACTTGTTTCATAAACCATAAAGTGACTTTTGATCTGAATGACTTCTTTTCTTTTCTTGTCGCGACTTTCATATGGTTCAGCGCGTCATTCATACCTTTTTTTTTTTAGTTTTGGTTTCATTTCATTCATAATTTTCCAGACGATATACGGTAGAGAGTTTTAGTTTCCTTCGTAATTTTCCAGACAGTGCATAGTAGTTTTTTTTCTTTTTTATTGTATACGAGCAAACTTCGGTTAATTTATCAAAATTATTTCCATGGCCAATGATCTTGCATTACAGAAGACGTGAGCGGATCTGTTATGGTCTGCAAAATAACCTTACATTCCTAAAGCCATTTTGCTAAAAAAAAATTCATATCATTCTTTAAAGATAATGTCATTGGGTGACGAAGCTGCTTGGAAGTCGGTGATTGGCTGACTTAAATGATGGCGGGAAACTCAATGTCAACACCAAATATTTGCGCTAATGATACGAACCTGAGAGCAAAATTACCATACCATTTTTTGCCATCTCAAATATTTACATTAATGTTACAAACTTATGAGCAAAATTACTGAAATATTTTTTTCCACACAAAATAATACGAACTAGTGAGAAAATTATGAAAAGTAACAATTCTTCCGGATCAAATATTTGCACAACACAAACTTGAACAAGATTATTAAACTTTTCCTTTCCACATGAAATGTTCACATTAGTAACGCGAACTTGTGAGAAAAATCTGAAAAAAGTAACAATGTATTTCTCCACTGATCAAATATTTACACCAGTAACATGAATTTGTGAGTAAAAAGACAGAGTCCAGTGATATTTTGAATACTTAATCGTTGTGTATGGCAAACTGTGTGACATCCCGACCCTGCCCAGCCGCCCTTGCCTTCCCTGAACTCTGCGACTCACAATACAGTCTTGGTGCCTCAGCATCAGGGCATCACTGACCTCATGAATTGGGGAATTTGGGTGGCCAAACACACACACACACACACACACACACACACACACACACACACACACACACACACACACACACACACACACACACACACTAATGGAAATAGAGGGAGGCCACTGACGCATAATACTGCAGGCACAAAAAAACACACATGAACACATAGGAACATACCAGAACACACAGAAACACACAGAAACACATAAAGGAACACACATAAAACATACAGGAACACACAGAGAAAACACAGGAACACACCAGGACACACAGAAACACACACAGAACACACCAGAACACGCAAGAAAACACAGGAACACATAAGAACACACATAAACCAAAGGAACACACAGGAACACACACAGAACACACAGGAACGCAAAGAACACACAGGAACACACAGAACACACACAGGAACATACAGGATACACCAGGACACACAGAGACACAGTAGGACACACAGAGACACAATAGGACACACAGAGACACACCAGGACACAAAGGGACACACCAGGACACAAAGGGACACACCAGGACACACAGTACACACCAGGACACACAGAGACACATCAGGATACTCAGAAACACATAACAATGGCACGCCACGTACCCATAATCTTGCAGGCGGCGTCGGGGAGTCGTCCTGAGGCCCACTGCACGATGATGAGGCAGAGGTAGGCGAGCAGCAGCGCCGTCACGTGCGACACCAAACACTTGCCGTGCACCTTGGCGTGCAGCTCGGGCACACTCACGTACACCAGCAGCGTGATGGTCAGGAACACGCAGGACACGGCCAGCAGGGCGGGGTAGGCCATGGACTGCACCCTGGTGCAAGGTGTCTCATCCATGAAGCAGAGCAGCGCGTGTTCCTGCAGCGGGTGGTCCTTGCCAATGAAGTTGTCGATGCAATACTGCATGGCGGAGTAGGAGCCTGGGAAGGACGGGGCGTGCATCTTGCCGTCCTCCAGCAAGTAGTAGCGGTCATCCTCCGTCTTGTCAGGATGCAGCTTGAAGAAGGATTCACAGAGCGGCATCCCGTGCACGATGGTCAAGTCCTCAGGGGGCGGCGCGTCAGGGCTGAGGGATTCCCGCCGGTGGAACTTTGGCGTCCACTCCTTGCTGGGGTCGTGCACTGGGACGCATTCCACGTCATGCATGATGTTGTGCTCCGGGCAGCACTTCCTGACGCAGGTGGCGTTGTAGCACGCCTCGTGGTGGGCAGCGATTAAGTCCTTGTAGCAGAATAGTGTAGAGTACTGCGGGGCGTGGCCGGGATCTCCGACCTCCACTCCCAGGCAGTACTGGTGTCTGTCCCTGGGCTGGTTGCTCAGGGTGTGCGGCAGCCACTGCAGCAAGACGCCCCGCGGGTGGTACACCAGAGTCACGTTGGCCTCCGTCAGTCTCCTGTAGTAGGTGTCCTCGGGGCCACACGAGATGTTGGTCACCACGCCTTCACTCTCGATGATCCACGTGGCGTGTTGCCCCTCCACCTCCATGGACAGCGGCACGTCCACGGCGGCGGCGTCTGGGTAGCATGTGCCGTTGGGGAGCAAGGCGTGTCCCGGCGGGCAGCACAGAGATATGGGCGGGGGCGGCAGGCAGACGTGTGCCTCCATGGACGTGGGCTTCCCGCTGGAGTCCAGGGTGTGTTCAATGCAATAGTCGGGGAAGGTGTCATCGCGCCAGAACAGTCCGCCGTTCTCAAGCAGGGAGAAGCCATCACGGAGTCCACTGTTATAGTCCAGAACCACCTTGACGTGTCCCTCGGGACACATCACCTCGCCCACCTCCACCTCGCCAAAGTCACTGGCGTTAGCCAGGACATAGTGCTTGGTCCAGAAGTCAATGACAGTGACGTAGGTGGTGGCGTCCTGGCACCGGTCGTCGCCCCACACCTGGTCCACCTGACAGCGGCACTTGTACAGAGTGGTGTTAGCCAGGTTGGGTACGAAATGGCTATCGTAGTCCACATATTCGTAATAATCAAGGTCCCCTGCCGGGTAGTCGTATGCCAGTGAGGTGTAGTCCTCCTCCAGGGCCTCCGCGTGGGCCCCGGGGAGTTGGGTCCTCGCCCCTTGACTGGAGAGCAGCACCAGCAGGAAGGAAAATGCGGCATACCACGCCGGCCGCCAGCCCATCGCTACCATCGCTCCATTGCGCCGCGGCACCACCATCACCATCACCACCACCACCTCGCCTCACCTCAAGGGATCCTGGACCGGCGGTGTGTTAACCAAAAGGTCGCTGGTGCCTCGCATTGTAGTCCCAGTGTTGTTCATTCAGACAGTAATGTTCCGGTGCTCTCTTGTTGTATGTCAGCACAGCCTTCGCTCCCCGACCCTCACCTCGCGTCCTGCAATAACAGACAAAAGGTTTCAATGAGAACACTGGTGATAAAGTTAAGTGCAGTGGATGTGAATGTCTCGTCCGTTCACTCTATCTTTATTGGCACTGATTAGAGGCCTTCAGGTCCCAGTTTACCTTTGAATTTCTTCCACAAAGCTGGTCCTGTCCGCCCCACTCCAGTTTAGGCTAACTCTCTCTCTCTCTCTCTCTCTCTCTCTCTCTCTCTCTCTCTCTCTCTCTCTCTCTCTCTCTCTCTCTCTCTCTCTCTCTCTCTCTCTCTCTCTCCTCCTCCTCCTCCTCCTCCTCCTCTTTCCCCATGTTGACATGATCTTGCTGCTTGTAGGTACAGTATACTAATGATAAGTTTGTGTGTGTGTGTGTGTGTGTGTGTAGCCGTCCTCTCCTCCTAACCTTCCTCAACACACACACACACATACTGTAAACACGTCCCTCGCTCCACACCGGGGTGACAACTTTCATCCGCCAGCTGGGAAGGAACCAGTACAGCCTCTGAGGTCACATTCATCTCTCCTTGCCTCGTATCCTCTCAGTCCGCCTCAGTAAACCTACCTCATCGAGTCTACCTCGAGCTTTAAAAGATCTGACAAATTCATGAATGGGGATGATAGGTGGAAATAGGTATGTTTCATACAGGCCACGTGCAGGCCTGATGGCTTCTTGCAGCTTCCCTTATTTTCTTATGTTTTTATGTTATTATGATCAACCTTCGTACAAATTCCACGAACTAGGAACACACACACACACACACACACACACACACACACACACACACACACACACACACACACACACACACACACACACACACACACACACACACGAGGACGCCGTGACAAATAGCTGATAGTGTTCAGTTCCCGGAACATAATAACAGTG
>NC_087184.1:3975000-4010000 GCF_035594125.1 Scylla paramamosain
AGTACGACCGTTGGCGGGTGTGTGCTGTTGCGAGGTTCGTGTAGTGAAGTTAGTAGTTTATGAGGAGTTGCTTATAATGGTCTGTAGCACGTCTTTGTGTCCGCTGTGGTCTCAGGTCCTTTACTTTACCTTTTTTTTATGAAAGAGGGGCTCTGGCCAAGGGCAACAACATGTCTGAAACAAAACAAACACGTAAATAAGCCCACTCAAGTTCCAAGTCCCCAGAGAGTAATCGAAAAAAAAAAAACTGCCCTAAATTACGCGGTAAAGTGTCTTGAAACCTCCCTCTTGAACGTTAAAAGATTACATTAATAGAGTGAATAAAAGCTTTCCTGCCGGTGATCAAAAAAAGCTATGACACCTGATAGTCCCCAGGAGAAACCTTACGCGATTCTATGGTAGAAAAAAATGGAACCAGATACACTAGAATGTTTTATGAACACGCCCACTCCTTTTGTTGTTTGTGGAGCCTTTCAGAACGGTGCACTCAACTCGCACCACACTCTTGTACTGACCCGAGCGGCAGCTGTGACAGTGAGAACCCTAATGCTAACCGTTCTATCACTCGAGCGCTCCTTTTTTTTGTGAGTGAAGCCTTTCCAATGATGCGCGCAACTCGCACATCACCACTGCATTACACTGACCTGCAGCCGTGCCAGTGAAAGGCCATAATATTAAAATAACATTAGCGTTTTTGTCCGAGGAATAGGTTAGGTTAACTTAAGTTTACATTAATTCAGTTCTCTAATTTCAGATCTGATCCCTTCATTAACCAGATCACGATTTGAAAAGGCATCATATTTTGCCCAGAAAGTCACTCCCGAAATTGTTGGGCTAGATTATTTCCTCTCCCGTCCAGAATCAGCTGTCTGCAAGGGTCGGACAAGCAGACTTTCAGGGCAGGAGCTAGCTGCCCACTGTACAGCCACGGACAGTACATGGAAGGATAACATGTTGCATGCACTTCACTGTTCAGCATTTTCCCTTAATCCAGACGTGAGAAATGATAGTCGTACTTAACTGCATCTCTTATTTTTTTTATTTATTTATTTATCTATTTATTTATTTATTTATTTATTTTATTTTTTTTTATAAGAAGAGTTCTGGCAAGGGCAACAAAGGAGGCTGAGAAAAAGGCCCACTGAACGTACCAGTACCCAGAGTGCAGTCAAAAGAATTATCCAAAAATTACATGGAGGACTGTTACTGTTTACTATTGTTCACTGTCTGAGTTTACTGGTCGATTTTGGTCATTCACTACCCAGGTTGCCTCTAGCTGCTGAGTACACAGGCGCTTGGCAACTCTGAATTTTTCGTTGTTTTCAGTTGTGTTGTTTTCTGGAACACGTTGTCTTATATTCAGTCAACCTCCCTAAACAAATATGGATTCTCACTGCACCTAAGTCATTTGGTCTGCTCAGAATGTATCAACTGCCAGGCTTTGCAAGGAGACGGTAAGGTTAGACTGTCAAGTAAACATTCTCCATTTCTCTCCCAGTCAGCTTGTGAATCAGAGCTGCAGTTTAATTCTCGAGGTTCTTCAGGGAATGTGTTGCCCTGTAATATAGTCCTTTAGACTGAAAGAAACAGGTAAACCTAATGAAGAGTCTGGCATTTTACTTCCTTTCCTCTGCCAATCTGCGAGGAACAATCACCTATACTAGTTGGTGAAAAATAGCTGCAGTTTTATTCACGAGGTTTTTCAGGGAATATGTTGCGTCATAATATGGTCCTTAAGAATGAGGGATATTGCTAAACAGTGGAAGAGAGTGTGGCAGCTTATCCCGAGGAACGATCATTCAGCTTGTAAATAAGAGCGCCAGTTTTTTTTTTTCCTTAGCAACGTTCATCAGGGACTGAGGGATATTGTTAAACACAGTGCAAGAGCGTGGAGCATTTTACTGGACCCCCAGCCATGACTTTTCCATACAAACACTTCGTCTTGTGGAAATTTCCTCATCTACGTAAGTTGCATATCACAATGGGGGCAGAATTGATCTTTTATGGACTCCACTGTCCCTAAAGTGCTGAGACCACTCGTCAGTCTCAATGAGATATGAGGGTGAAAGTCTGGGGTATAATTAAGAAGGCCACACACTGACCACTGACAGCAAAGGAGTGAATGATGGAACAGTTGCAGTTTTATTTAAGACTGACAGAATTATCTTCCTCTAAGACTAATGAAGTAACAAGCGTCATTTTGTCACTAGGTCTCAAGGAGTTAAGTTATTGATCATTATCATTAATACAGGTAAGAAACATTATCGGTACCAGAAGTGATGCTTGAGGGACGCCACTTTTAACCCCCTTCCAACTAGAAATGAATAGGTGAATAAAAACTTCCTTCCAACCATATAAAAAAAAAATCTTTACCTCTTTCCTATTAAAGAAATGGACTTCTAACTTTATGAAATACTGACTTCCTTCAAACTAAAAAGGTAAATAAGTAAAAAGGTCTTTTCTGGTGACACTCCTCATTTTCAGTTTCCTTAATTAATTCTAGGCAGCGAGGGCGGTAAGAGAGAGAGAGAGAGAGAGAGAGAGAGAGAGAGAGAGAGAGAGAGAGAGAGAGAGAGAGAGAGAGAGAGAGAGAGAGAGAGAGAGAGAGATGGAGGAGGTGGGGGGCGGGTTAAGGATGACTATGACATCCGGGTTACCACAGTGCACTTCCCTGTGTTTGTCCTGCCAGCCACTTATTGACCAACCGGCGGGCGCGAGGGTCAACTGGGTAGGCTGAGCGTGGGCTGTGTGTATTCCCCGTCTGGCCCTTCCTAGCACCCCCTAGCTCCGTCTGGCCTCTCCTAGTTGGCCCCGCCCCTATGGACCCGCTGCCCTCTCTGTACTGCACTAGCCAGGAGCGCTGCATATTTCACCGCCATCAACGCCGCCACCATCAGGACTCTGTGCAACACGCCTCCACCGCCGCCATTGCTGCCAATTTGTTAAGTTATACATCACCAACCACCACTAAATTGCTGCGTAATACCATCGTCATCATCATCATCATCATTGGTAAAGCGCTGTGTAACATCACCTCCATCACTAAAAATACTTCGTAACACACTACCACCATCTTTACCACCACCACTAAACTGCTGCGTAACATCATTTTCACCACTAAAGAATTGCGTAACACACCACCACTACTACCATCACCAGCACCATCAACATCGCTTTTCAAATCTTAAGGCTTCTTAACTACTTTCATTAGGCTATAGTCGAAAGTCGTGGTGCTTTCTAAGTTTTTTTTTTTTTTTAATAGCTACTAAGAATCCCGCATCATCAATAGGAAAAGCACACATTGAAAATCCGACAAATCACCTCTGTGGTCTTTGAAAAACAAAACGTTTGAAAATACAGACCGCGGAGGAAACCATTATATACCTAAAAAAGAAATAAAGGAAACAAGAACGACTGGCAGAAAACAAAGAAAAAAAAAAATAAGACGCATTCGGGAGTGAGTAGTGCATAAAAGTTGATGGAAGGAGCCTTAAAAGTATAAGTAAAGTTCCCGTGCCGCTACAAAGGACCACCTAATGACACCCTTGAAAGGCGCGACGCTTGTTTACAACTCAGCCTCTTTGTCGCTCCGAGGTCCGTGTTCTCGAATGACGCAGCGCCTCATCTCGACTGCTTGAAGAGGCTCTAGTGCAAGTTACTAGAGGAGATCTCAAGCGTGTTTATATGATTCTAGTGATGGTCTAATAAGGATTCTGTATGATCATTTGGAAGTAATGCAAGAACCAGGTTATTCATCATTGTAGCCTCTGAAACTCAACCCCGAATGCGCCTTTATTTTTATTTTTCCTTTACTTTCTTTCAGTCTTTCTTTCCTGTTTCCTTTCTTTCTTTTCTAGATATGTCATGATTTCCCCTGCTAACTGTATGCTTAGACGTTTTGTTCTCTCATGTTCAGAGGCCACACAGATAACGTCATGTTCTCATAATGTGCTTTTTGCTCAGTGAGACGCAGAATCTTAAATTACCACTGTTATCATGAAAACACTTTTGAAATTTCTTTTAACTTCCACTAGAGCCTGTTGAAAGTATATTAAGAAGCAGAAAAGTTTCAGATTCGTCATCTTTCAACTGCTCCTGCGAGGGGTCGCCACAGCAGACCAACCTTTTCCAACACGCACCGTCTTCTGCGCCTTCCTCACTCACACGCATTACAAGCACGTCTATTACTGCATCCATAAACCTTCTCTTTAAGGTTTTCTCTCTTTCTCATGCCGGGTAGATCCATCTCCAGCATCATGTTCCACACGTACTCCTCGTCTCTCTTTACGTGCCTAAACCACCTAAGTCTCGCCTCTCTAGCTTTGTCGTAGAACCAATCTACGTAAAAAGCCTTGATGAGAGAACAAAGCGTTTCACAATACGAGCCTGAGACACATGCCAGTATTCTTAAACACTCATTTCTCATCGTAATTCTTTCAAAGGCCACAGAGATGATTAGTTGAGTTCTCATGTTTTTTTTGTTTTTTTATATTGATAGTGCAAAACGCTCGTCGAACTGTCACAATAATCATGAATTTAACCTTAAAAGCCCCAATAATAGTCTGTTGAACGTAGTCGACAAAGGATGCAAACATTTAAGAACACGGGGCACAAACAACACCTTGGCTTTCTCAGGACGAGCACCAACACAAGCACCACAGTCACCAACCCTTCAACAATTTCGCCGGTAGGTGTCAAGTCAGCAGTCAACGTAAAAGCGTCAACAAGTGCGTCATGTGGACCGGAATGCGGTAGTCAGGGCGTGAGTCAGCACTGCAGGTTAAGAGAAAGACGACCCCTCCCTCCCCTTCCTTCCCCTTTCCTCTTCACCACTCCCCCCGCCGCTTGGGTCACCACGCACTATGGAGATTAGGGAGGGGAGCTGGGGAAGCTGCGAAGGCCACACCTTGACCCGAGGGCAGAGCAGAGCCTCCCGCACCAAGACGCTGACCATATTCTGAAACACTCCTGCGCCGCAACTCAACTACATTCAAAAGACTTTATATGGGATTACACGGATATTTAATGGTGTGTTTAAGGTTCTAGTGATAGATTAACAGGATTTATATACTGTTAATAGGAAAAACACTCTTGAGAACCCGGCTAATTATCTCTGTGGCCTTTGAAAATAGCCATGGTGATAAAGTAGAGCGTTTCAGAATACCGGTCTTTGTTGCAATGCCATAACTCGGTTCGTGTTCACTAGACCGATATCAAAACCACGAGTAAAATCGAGATTCGCATTCAAATATATTTTGCGAAGGGAAGAAGAGTAATAGAAGGGGGAAAGGATTGGGACGGGAAGGGAAAGGAAGGGAAGGGAAGAGGAGGGATAAGAAGGGAAAGGAAGGAAAGGGAAGGGATGGAAAAAAAAAGGAAGGGAAGAGAAATAATGGGGAAGAAAATACAAGGAATGGGAATATAATGGAATGGAAGAGAAGGGAGGGAGAGAGAAAGAGGGAAAGGAAGAAGTGGGCGAGGAAAACAAAGGGGAAGAAAGAAAAGGAAGGAAACTGTGTGCGTCAGTCGGTCAGTCAGTCAGTCAACATGGTGAGAGAGAGAGAGAGAGAGAGAGAGAGAGAGAGAGAGAGAGAGAGAGAGAGAGAGAGAGAGAGAGAGAGAGAGAAACACTATATCATCCAAAGAAAATAATACATAAAGAAGTGAAACTAATCACCAGAAAACAAACAAAAAAGAAGGAAAATTAATATACCATGATATTACAAAATAAAAGCAAAATAGTTAAAGCAACGCCATTTAACCGCAAAAAGAAAAAGATATATAAAAAAGCAGATAAATAAACAGGAACTACCGGACGATATTTAAAGAACGGCAGGCAGAAAAAAAGGAAATAAATAAAAGTAATAACAATAACATAACATTTTAAGTACAAACAGGTAAAAAAGAAAAAGGAGAAAGAAAAAATCGTTACCATCACAATAACATAACATTTCAAATACAGACAGGTGAAAAGAAAAAAGAAAAGCAGGTAAAAAGAAAGAAAAAGAAAAGTTACCATCACAATAACATAACATTTCAAATACAAACTGGTGAAAAAGAAAAAGGAAAAAGAAAGAAATCAGAAAAGTTATCATCACCACCACTATCATCACCAAAAGAAATAAGAAAAGTTACCATCATCACCACTATCATCACCACTCTGGATCCAGCACCACGTATCCATCCAGGGCTACATGAAGGAACAGCGTCTTTGTACCTAAGGCAATCTGTGGGACGGCAATGATCTTTATAAGCCTCGCACCTGACCACAGATTTCTTAACTCCGCGCCAATAAAAACAAATCGCCTACGCCATGACATTTCCTTGTTCTTCACTTTTGCAAGACACTATATCGACCTTTTTTTTTTTTTCTTCTACTCTCTCTCTCTCTCTCTCTCTCTCTCTCTCTCTCTCTCTCTCTCTCTCTCTCTCTCTCTCTCTCTCTCTCTCTCTCTCTCTCTTGTTGCAATCTTGCGTTGAAATTTAGCAAGTGATCCAGAAATGTTAGAACTGAGATGAAGAGTTACAAGTTCAGTCATGTCAGGAAAATATTCACGTCAGGAGAAGTCACGTCACGGAAACAAGCAAACAAAGCCACGTCCCGGAAACAAACAAACAAACAAATAAACACACACACACACACACACACACACACACACACACACACACACACACACACACACACACACACACACACACACACACACAATCACGTCACGAAAACAAACACACAAACAAACAAACAAACAGTCACTTCACAGAAACAAGCAAACAAACAGTCAAGTCATGGAAATATTAAAGAAAATAACTATAATTTAATACAAAACATATAAAAGAAAACTCAATGATGAAAAAATAATAATAACAATAATAACAATACAATATAAACAAAGAGAGGAAAAGTTTAATTTATAAAGAAGGTAAAAGGAAAAAAAATTGCTGGAGAATACTGAGTGGAACACACACACACACACACACACACACACTAGTTCCTTGAGTAATATGCAAATAATTACTTGTAAAAACGATGAAAAACGATGGAATAAAAAAAAAAAAAACACAACAGACTCTAAATAGAACCACGAATATGCATCACAACAAAACTACAACAAAAAGTAAAATCAGTAAATACCAGTTACCTGTAAACATAACATACCGTAGAAGAAAAAAAAAAATAAACTGAAATAAAAATAATAATAAATAGGTAATAACGAACTGACTGAGAAATATAACTCAAATCACATCTATCTCTTAAACCAATTATCTATGCAACACAGCACTTAAAAACGACGAGGGGAGACTCAGATCAACCAGTACAATACGATTAGGAAACACACCACACCGAGCCAGGAAAACTCAAATTATCCAGTACAATACGACTTAGAAAAACCATTAATCCCTTTATATATAATTAATCACTGTGAACCAAATTACTTGACACCAACGAGGGGAAAAAGTAAGATAAGAGAGTACTAATAATATAACGCAATAATGTAACACATCACAACAAACTGATACGAAGAAAAAAAAAAGCTATTGACCTTTAGTATTAATCTCTAGGAACCATATTTCTTGACAACACACACACACACACACACACACACACACACACACACACACACACACACACACACACTAAAAAAAAAAAAAGCAGAGAGAATACTAATAACACAAGACTTCAAAACAAACTGTAAACTAAATAGATAAATGAAAACATTAATCCCGTTATATAAATCAATCCTATAAACATTACTTAACAACAGTGACAGAAAAGCGACAGAAAAAAATAAGAGAATACTGATAACACATCGCATCATAACAAGTAGAACAATTAATAAATAAACAGATATACGGATAAATAAAAGAAATGAAAAAATAAATAAATAAAAAATCTCTTCCTTAAATTAATCCTTGGGACTTAAATTACTTAACAACGAAGAAAGAAAATAAAGAGAATACTAATAACACAAGACATCAAAAC
Source organism: Scylla paramamosain (assembly GCF_035594125.1). Taxonomy (NCBI): domain Eukaryota; kingdom Metazoa; phylum Arthropoda; class Malacostraca; order Decapoda; family Portunidae; genus Scylla; species Scylla paramamosain. Next base: position 3,982,982 of record NC_087184.1, read on the forward strand.
AAACTGATAAGAAAACACACACACACACACACACACACAAACACACACACACACACACACACACACACACACACACACACACACACACACACACGCGCGTTAATCCCTAGAATAAATCCATATTAAATCCCTCTCAACCCAATTTGTTGCGTGTGCAGGGGCGCGGGAGTGACTGGCGGTGCCCTTGACAAGACTAACCTGCTTGTTCACTTTTAATCGCCACCATACACTTCAACAAACTCCCCTAATGACACCTCCACTGCTTCACTTCCTCTCACTCTGCACCATCCCTGCTGCCCCCTCTCGTCCCCCGCCAGGCATCCCCGAGCGCCCCCTGACCGCTGAGACACTCACCATGGGGGAGATCAACGCTGGAGCTCAACGCGCAATACTCCTCTCACCACAGTTCACGTAAGACTGGTGATCTCGTGTTACCTTGAGCGGCAGGTGGCGCAGGTGCCGATTGCCGCAATACAGTACTGAATTGTTGTAACATTTCCTGATTTGTTTACTTTTACTGGTGAAATTGGGGTTTTATGTGTGTCTTTTAAGTGATATTAGGGTTTCGGTGACGGATGCGTAGTTTGGGACAGGTGTGGCTGTATGGTACTGTAGAGATCGTGCGTTTTGGAGTACATTTTTGTTAAAGGTCAAAGATAGGCCGCCCACCAGTGACTCGCGCGCTGCGGCTCTCAACATTAATGCCATTGGAGGCTGAACGAGGCTGTGGGCCTTGCTGGCTCCTGCTCCTGGACTGCAAACCTTCTGTCGTGCCTGTGCCTGTGTGTTCTGTGCGAGGGCTGTGTGTGGTGGTCATGCATGCCTCTCCCCAACCAGCTGCCACACGCCGGTACCAGCCTTTCTTGGCCCATCATTAGTACCGTCACTCCACCAGCATCAACATCCTAATCATCATCATCATCATCATCATCACCATCATCATCATCATCATCATCAAGAATGATGCCATTGTTCAGTGTGTGCATGACAACCTTTCCGATCTGAACGTAGCCTTGCATTCCTCGCCACAGGAACCTAGTGACTGACGCCGTTATGTACAAGGATTTCCTTTCCCATCATCATTATCATCATCATCATCATCATCATCATCATCATCATCATTGTTATCATCTAAAAGGATGAGGCAGTAGACACCTGCCGAAACGATAATTACTCCCAGTGAGGTCTAAAGCACTGTTCAGGGGATGCTGTGAACTTATCATTAAACCCAGCTGTGACCTCACTGAACGTTTCCCTTTGTGTCTCACAACACAAGGGGGCAGTCACAGCCTACCCTCTAAAGACAACTCTCTTCCTCCACACAAAACTACAAGCACCTAATAACACACACACCCTTCACTCAAAAATTTTAAAATCATCATGGCGACTCCTACACCAGCCTCGGAGTCCCCATCTGGGGAGGGGACCATAAATGTCCCCAGGTCGGACTGCCTTTCTGTCGACGACCCTAAGTGTCTTGACACCGCCCCCCCCTCAACTTTTTCTTCATTAACTTCTGCAACATTCGCGGTCTAAGATCTAATTTTCAATCTGTAGAACACCACCTCTCCTCTTCTAAACCTCATCTTCTTTTCCTCACTGAAACTCAGGTGTCTGAGGCAACTGACAGCAGCCCCTTTTCTGTTCCCTCCTACTTTCTCTATCCTCATTTTCGATCCAAAGCTGGATGTTGCGTTTATGTGCGCAATGACTTAACCTGCTCTCGTGCCCACGCTCTTGAATCTTCCGAGTTTTCCACCATCTGGCTACGACTACAGAGTCACTCTCATACTAAATTTATCTGTGCTGTATACCTCTCTCCTAACTCCTCTGACTATAAGAAATTCTTTGACTACTTAACTTCCAAAGTGGAGCACATTCTGACCCTCTTCCCTTTTGCAGAGATCTCCATTCTTGGAGACTTCAATGTTCACCACCAGCTTTGGCTTTCCTCTTCCTTCATTGACCATCCTGGTGAACTAGCCTACAACTTTGCTATCCTCCATGACCTACAGCAATTGGTGCAACACCCTACTCGTATTCCTGACCGTCTTGGAGATACGCCCAACATTCTTGACCTTTTCCTGACCTCTAATCCTTCTGCTTATGCTGTCACCCTTTCTTCTCCGTTGGGCTCCTCCGATCACAATCTCATATCTTTATCTTGTCCTATCACTCCAATCCCTCCTCAGGATCCCCCTAAGCGAAGGTGCCTCTGGCGTTTTGCCTCTGCTAGTTGTGGGGACCTGAGGAGGTATTTTGCTGATTTTCCTTGGAATGACTACTGCTTCCGTGTCAGAGACCCGTCTTTGTGTGCTGAGCGCATAACAGAGGTGATAGTGTCTGGCATGGAGGCGTACATTCCTCACTCTTTTTCTCGTCCTAAACCTTCTAAACCTTGGTTTAACACAGCTTGTTCTCGTGCTATATATGATAGAGAGGTGGCCCACAAAAGGTACTTAAGCCTTCCATCACCAGAATCTCATGCACTTTATATTTCTGCCCGGAACCATGCCAAGTCTGTTCTCCAACTAGCCAAAAACTCCTTCATTAACAGAAAATGTCAAAACCTTTCAAGATCTAACTCCCCTCGTGATTTCTGGCATCTAGCCAAAAATATCTCCAATAACTTTGCTTCTTCTTCTTTCCCTCCTCTACTTCAACCAGATGGCACCACTGCTATCACATCTATTTCTAAAGCTGAACTCTTTGCTCAAACCTTTGCTAAAAACTCCACCTTGGACGATTCTGGGCTTGTTCCTCCCTCTCCTCCACCCTCTGACTACTTCATGCCGCCTATTAAAATTCTTCGCAATGATGTTTTCCATGCCCTCGCTGGCCTAAACCCTCGGAAGGCTTATGGACCTGATGGGGTCCCTCCTATTGTTCCCCGAAACTGTGCCTCCGTGCTTGCACCTTGCCTAGTCAAACTCTTTCAGCTCTGTCTGTCAACATCTACCTTTCCTTCTTGCTGGAAGTTTGCCTACATTCAACCTGTTCCTAAAAAGAGTGACTGCTCTAATCCCTCAAACTACCGTCCTATTGCTTTAATTTCCTGCTTATCTAAAGTTTTTGAATCTATCCTCAACAGGAAGATTCTTAAACATCTATCACTTCACAACCTTCTATCTGATTGCCAGTATGGGTTCCGCCAAGGCCGCTCCTCTGGCTTTCCTTACTGAGTCTTGGTCATCCTCTTTTAGAGATTTTGGTGAAACTTTTGCTGTTGCCTTGGACATATCAAAAGCCTTTGATAGAGTCTGGCACAAAGCTTTGATTTCCAAACTACCCTCCTACGGTTTCTATCCTTCTCTCTGTAACTTCATCTCAAGTTTCCTTTCTGACCGTTCTATTGCTGCTGTGGTAGACGGTCACTGTTCTTCTCCTGAATCTATTAACAGTGGTGTTCCTCAGGGTTCTGTCCTGTCACCCACTCTCTTCTTATTATTCATTAATGATCTTCTAAACCAAACTTCTTGTCCTATCCACTCCTACGCTGATGATACTACCCTGTACTTTTCCACGTCTTTTCATAGACGTCTAACCCTTCAGGAGGTAAACATATCACGCAGGAAAGCCACAGAACGCCTGACTTCTGATCTTTCTAAAATTTCTGATTGGGGCAGAGCAAACTTGGTATTGTTCAATGCCTCAAAAACTCAATTCCTCCATCTATCAACTCGACACAACCTTCCAGACAATTATCCCTTCTTCTTCAATGACACTCAACGGTCCCCCTCTTCTACACTGAACATCCTCGGTCTGTCCTTTACTTATAATCTGAACTGGAAACTTCACATCTCATCTCTAGCTAAAACAGCTTCTATGAAGTTAGGTGTTCTGAGACGTCCCCGCCAGTTTTTCTCACCCCTCCAGCTGCTAACTCTGTACAAGGGCCTTATCCGTCCATGTATGGAGTATGCTTCACATGTCTGGGGGGGTTCCACTCATACTGCTCTTCTAGACAGGGTGGAATCAAAAGCTTTTCGTCTCATCAACTCCTCTCCTCTAACTAACTGTCTTCAGCCTCTCTCTCACCGCCGCAATGTTGCATATCTAGCTGTCTTCTACCGCTATTTTCATGCTAACTGCTCTTCTGATCTTGCTAACTGCATGCCTCCCCTCCTTCCGCTGCCTCGCTGCACAAGACTTTCTTCTTTCTCTCACCCCTATTCTGTCCACCTCTCTAACGCAAGAGTTAACCAGTATTCTCAATCATTCATCCCTTTCTCTGGTAAACTCTGGAACTCCCTGCCTGCTTCTGCATTTTCACCTTCCTATGACTTGAATTCCTTCAAGAGGAAGGTTTCAAGACACTTATCCACCAATTTTTGACCACTGCTTTGACCCTTTTATGGGACTGGCATTTCAGTGGGCATTTTTTCTATTAGATTTTTGTTGCCCTTGGCCAGTATCCTTCCTACATAAAAAAAAAAAAAAAATCTTCTTTATCAGTACTATCGTCACCTTCACTGTCATTATTCATCACCTTCATCGTCACCACCATCGTTATCAAAATTATCACCATTATTCACCATTATCAGCATCAGCAACATCTTAAAGACTCCCATCATTATTCGACATTTTTATAGTCATTATCATCATTGTAATCATCTTGATTACCATCAGTATTCATTATTGTTGTTATTATCTACTAAATTATACACATATTACCATAATAGAAAGATAAATAGATAAATGAATAAACAAATGAAACATGTATATCTTTTCCTTATTCGTATCACTCTTCTGTCTTCTTTTTTTTTTTAGATTCTGTACCTACATCCCTACCTAATCCCTCAAACTACCGTCCTATTGCTTTAATTTTCTGCCTATCTTAAGTTTTTTAATCTATCCTCAACAGGAAGATTCTTAAACATCTATCACTTCACAACCTTCTATCTGATCGCCAGTATGGGTTCTGTCAAGGCCGCTCTACTGGTGATCTTCTGGCTTTCCTTACTGAGTCTTGGTGATCCTTTTTTGGACATTTAGGTGAAACTTTTGCTGTTGCCTTGGACATATCAAAAGCTTTTGATAGAGTGTGACACAAAGCTTTGATTTCCAAACTACCTTCCTACGGCTTTTATCCTTCTCTCTGTAACTTCATCTCAAGTCTCCTTTCTGACCGTTCTATTGCTGCTATGGTAGACGGTCACTGTTGTTTTCCTAAATCTATTAAAAGTGGTGTTCCTCAGGGTTATGTTCTGTCATCCACTCTCTTCTTATTATTCATCAATGACCTAAACAAAACTTCTTGTCCTATCCACTCCTACGCTGATGATACCACCCTGCACTTTTCCACGTCTTTTCATAGACATCCAGACCTTCAGGAAGTAAACATTTCACGCAGGAAAGCCACAGATCGCTTGACTTCTGATCTTTCTAGAATTTCTGATTAGGACAAAGGAAACCTGGTATTGTTCAATGCCTCAAAAACTCAATTCCTTCATCTATCAACTCGACACAACCTTCCAGATAACTATCCCCTCTTCTTCAATGACACTCAACTGTCCCCCTCTTCTACAATGAACATCTTCGGCCTCTCCTTTACTTATAATCTAAACTGGAAACTTCACATCTTATCTCTAGCTAAAATAGCTCCTATGAAGTCAGGCGTTCTGAGACGTCTCCGCCATTTTTTCTCACACTTCCCCCCAGCTGCTAACTCTGTACAAGGGCCTTTTCCGTCCATGTATGGAGTATGCTTCACATGTCTTTGGGGGGCTCCACTCATACCGCTCTTCTAGACAGGGTGAAATCGAAAGCTTTTCGTCTCATCAACTCCTCTCCTCTAACTGACTGTCTTCAGCCTCTCTCTTATCGCCGCAATGTTGCATCTCTAGCTGTCTTCTACCGCCATTTTCATGCTAACTGTTCTTCTGATCTTGCTAACTGCATGCCTCCCCTCCTCCCGCGGCCTCACTGCACAAGACTTTCTTCTTTCTCTCAACCCTATTCTGTCCACCTCTCTAATGCAAGAGTTAACCAGTACTCTCATTCATTCATCCCTTTCTCTGGTAAACTCTGGAACTCCCTACCTGCTTCTGTATTTTCACCTTCCTATGACTTGACTTCCTTCAAGAGGGAGATTTCCAAACACTTATCTTTCAATTTTTGACTACCGCTTTGGACCCTTTTCTGAGACTGGCATCTCAGTTGGGATTTTTTTTTTTATTGAATTTTTGTTACCCTTGGTCAGTGTCCCTCCTACATAAAAAATAAATAAATAAATAAATTTATTTCTAATATTAGTGTAGTTAGCACAGAATAGTGTAGTTAGATCAAACACCCTTTATCAAACAGCTTAGTTATACAATCAGATGGCTTGTTACTGCTTGTTAGCCTCTTGAATCATCATTGTCACCTCTCTTCATCATCAGAAGCAGCAACAACACACTTTTATCACCATTATCATCATCACAGTCACCTTTATTTAGAATCATTACCGCCACTATTGCCATCATCATTATTATCTTTTATCACCATCGTCATTACGAATACTGTCACTTATCATCATTATCATCGTCAACACCATTATAACCATTACAAACACCATTATCACCATCACCAGCACTATCACTAATATTATCACCATTATCATAAACGTCACCATTATAACCACCACCACCATCACGCCAATTATCACTACCATTACCACCACCATCACTATTACCACCACTACCACCATCACCATCACGATCACCACGCCTTACTTTCACTCAAGAACACAACCTAAACCTGCCAAATGAATACACTTTCTGTGTAAGGCTTATAAGGAAATTGCGTTCTTACTACATCACTACAGCCTCGCTCACGCTCACTTCAAGGTTAATATTAAACAAGGCAGCTGAATTTATAAAAGAATTTGAAAATGGTGACAGCAAGTGGATCAAGACTCTGAAAACATATATGAACAAGATAGACATTAATATAACACATATCAACAATTTATCAAAACACAATATAAAAAAAACAAATATATATAAAAAATGGGACACAACTAAATGGAAACACGTAATACAAACAAAAGCAACACCACACATCTACAACTTACACAAAAGAGAATAAAAAAAAGAAAGCTGGATAGGTAACACCTCAGGTTCTAAGTTACTTATACGAGGAAGAGCAAACACACTAACCTTAAACTGGAAAAATAGATTCCAGAGAAACAGTGAACAGTGTCTAATGTGAACAGTGTCTGTTATGAAACAGAAACATTGGAGCATTTTCAGTTAGATTGTGAAGAATATAGCAAATATACAGACTAAAGCAGACTTTTTACAAAACATAGAAAATCAAACCAGAAACAATATAATTGCAAATATACTAGTGTTTGAATCATTACCAGTGGAAGAAATGGAAAATAGAAAGGAGTATATGATCTAAATTTAGAAATGAAGACAAAGCAAGATACACCAAGAACAGAGGAAAACAAAACCTAGCAGGAAATACAACCAAAAGTGGGAGCTGATCAGTCGATATCAAGGCAGTCCCCACGCCCATTACTGGACACTGTGGACGTCAACGCGAGGATGGGAGCGAGATTGCGAGTGGGTGAAGGCGAGGACGGTGTGCTGTGTGGACCTGATGTGAAGAACGACTGAGGATGCAAGGAATGGAAGAGAAGTCAACAACCAGGCAAGAAAAGTTATGAAGTTTGGATCTGTGAATGTGAGAAGATGGAACATCGGGAAATTTGAGGATGTGTGTAAGAAACTAAATGAATGGCATTTCGACGTAGTCGGAATGACCGATGATGATGTGAAATTGGATGGCAGTGAGTATGTGATGACTGGAACGGACATAAAGTTCAAGATAGAGTAGGAGGAATAACCTTTTTGTATAAGAAGGACAGAAACTTTAGAGTAGGAAAGTTAAATGTAAGAAACTGTGCCATGAGTAAGGATATTTTAGAAGTAAAGGCAGAGTGCATAGGTGAGCATGGGAAGTGTGAAAGATTGATGGTGATTGTGGTGTACATGACGGTTGAAGGTGAAAGAGTAGCGAGAGAGAGAACAGCAGGAAGTATGGTATATTGAGGAAGATCGTAAGAGAGTATGCTGGAGAGAGAGAGAGATTATGGGAGATGTGAATGCATACGTAGGTATTTTTAGGTGAGCAAATGAATAAGAATGGTGAAATGCTTGATGAATTTTGTAAATGAGATGGATGTGGAAAACCTGAATGAGACCCTGGCACAAGGACGAATGACTTTGTGAGCTAGGAACCAAGAGTCTGCAATTGACTATACGCTAGTGAATGGGAGAATGTTTGAGAGTGTCAATCGCATGTGGAATGATGAGGATGGAATGACTGACACTGTCTTGGACCATAATATGCTGGTGCTAGAATGTAAGTTGTATGGAAGAAAACGAAGGAATGCAGAGGGTAAGAGGAGAAAATGGAGGTTGAGAGATATAGGATGGGAGAATTTCCAGATAGACTTGAGTGAGAGAAGTTGGGAGGATGAAAGCCTGAATGGTGTGGGTGAATTGAATGATAGATTTATAAAGAATATGAGGAATGCAGCAACCAGACAGATAGTGTACGTAAGAACGAGTGCCAGAAAGCGTACATCTAAACAGTAGTGGAGTGACAAGATTAGGGATATTAGGAAGGAGAAAAAGGGACTGAATAGAGTGTGAAAGTAATTGAGGAGAAGGCATGAGAGTGAAGAGGCTGAAAGTGATTACCAGAATGCATGGACAGCATATGTGAGTCAGCAGCGAGTGACAAGGCGAAAAATAATGAATGCTAAAGTTAGTTAGGTTAGGTTAGGTTGGTTAAGTTAGGTTAGGTTAGGTTACTGGATGAGGAGTGAGAGAGGAGTCAGGCAAGGATGCATTTTATCACCAACCCTTTTTAGCTTGTGTACAGACGAGTTACGAGCTAGAATAAGAAGAATGAAAGCAGGAGTGAGTGTGGGAAATGTTAAGATATGTGTGCTTTTTCATGCATATGATGTAGTGGTCATGAGTGAATCGGCAAATGAGTTTCAAAGTTTGTTTGATGTTGTAGATGGGTATGGAAGGTGTTTTGGTGTGAGATTAAACAGTGAGAAAAGCAAGGTAATGATAGTGAATAGATCAGAGGATGAAAGAAATCCAATGTGAAGACTAGGAGGGAATGAGTTGCAACAGACAGATGAATACAAGTATGATGGATGTGGATTAGTCTGAATGGCTGTGTGAAGGCGAAGAATGAAAAGATAAGCATGGTGTACCAGTGGGTGGGTTGACTAGGAAGTGCAGCAAGGATAAGGGCGAGTAAGTATGACGTGCTGCCAGAAGTTTGGAAGAGCGTGTCTGTTCCAAGCATTATGTATGGCATAGATGTGCTTGCGCGAAATAAGAATGAACTAGAGAAGTTAGAAGTAGGGCAGAATAGAGAAGTAAGAATGGCACTGAATGCACCAAGATTTGCAGCGATAGAGGATTTGAGGGGAGACGAGCTGGAGTACTTTTAGAGAGAGACATGTAAAGGCAACCCTGAGATACAAGGCTAGATTAGAGCGAATGGATGATGCAAGACTAGAGAGAAAGGCGTTTCTGTGGAATGTCAGAAGTAGCATGAGAGGGAAGAACTGTATCAAGATGGTAGTAAAGAGTGGCTTGGAAACTAGTTGGGCTTTTCAGCGGTTTGAGAGAGTTTGTTGAGAGTGACTGGAGTATGATTTTTAGAAATGGAGAGGGTTTAGAATGGGATGCAAGGAAGTGGAAAAGTGAGAAGTAAAACGTGTGGGACTGAGTGAATGGAAGAATGAGATGGAACAAAAGAGTACTTTGGAGTGGTATAGAGAGAAAGAGCCCCCAGTGAATGAAAAGTGGTATGAGGGAAGCCTGGCAGGTGATCTTTCCTTTCGAGAAAGGGCACAGTGTATGGATGTGATTACCAGGAGTTACAGATGGTCTGAGTCCCGCATGGGAGAGGATGAGACGGTGGAGCATGTGATGCTGGAGTGTGAGAAGTATGCCAGACACAAGGAAGAAATGATGCAAGAGGTGCTGACGGAGTAGGGGAATTTCAGAGTGAAGACAGGAAGGGAATGGATGGTGTTTTTTTTTTTTTTTTTTTTATGTAGGAGGGACACTGACCAAAGGCAACAAAAATCTGATAAAAAAAAAAAAATGCCCACTGAAATGCCAGTCCCATAAAAAGGGTCCAAAGCGGTAGTCAAAAATTGAAGGATAAGTGTCTTGAAACCTCCCTCTTGAAGGAATTCAAGTCATAGGAAGGTGAAAATACAGAAGCAGGCAGGGAGTTCCAGAGTTTACCAGAGAAAGGGATGAATGATTGAGAATACTGGTTAGCTCTTGCGTTAGAGAGGTGGACAGAATAGGGGTGAGAGAAAGAAGAAAGTCATGTGCAGCGAGGCCGCGGGAGGAGGGAAGGAATGCAGTTAGCAAGATCAGAAGAGCAGTTAGCATGAAAATAGCGGTAGAAGACAGCTAGAGATGCAACATTGCGGCGATGAGAGAGAGGCTGAAGACAGTCAGTTAGAGGAGAGGAGTTGATGAGACGAAAAGCTTTTGATTCCACCCTGTCTAGAAGAGCAGTATGAGTGGAACCACCCCAGACATGTGAAGCATACTCCATACATGGACGGATAAGGCCCTTGTACAGAGTTAGCAGCTGGAGGGGTGAGAAAAACTGGCGGAGATGTCATAGAATGCCTAACTTCATAGAAACTGTTTTAGCTAGAGATGAGATGTGAAGTTTCCAGTTCAGATTATAAGTAAAGGACAGACCGAGGATGTTCAGTGTAGAAGAGGGGGACAGTTGAGTGTCATTGAAGAAGAGGGGATAGTTGTCTGGAAGGTTGTGTCGAGTTGATAGATGGAGGAATTTGAGGCATTCAACAATACCAAGTTTGCTCTCCCCAAATCAGAAATTTTAGAAAGATCAGAAGTCAAGCGTTCTGTGGCTTCCCTGCGTGATATGTTTACTTCCTGAAGGGTTGGACGTCTATGAAAAGACGTGGAAAAGTGCAGGGTGGTATCATCAGCATATGAGTGGATAGGACAAGAAGTTTGGTTTAGAAGATCATTAATGAATAATAAGAAGAGAGTGGGTGACAGGACAGAACCCTGAGGAACACCACTGTTAATAGATTTAGGAGAAGAACAGTGACCGTCTACCACAGCAGCAACAGAACGGTCAGAAAGGAAACTTGAGATGAAGTTACAGAGAGAAGAATAGAAGCCGTAGGAAGGTAGTTTGGAAATCAAAGCTTTGTGCCAGACTCTATCAAAAGCTTTTGATATGTCCAAGGCAACAGCAAAAGTTTCACCAAAATCTCTAAAAGAGGATGACCAAGACTCAGTAAGGAAAGCCAGATCATCAGTAGAGCGGCTTTGACAGAACCCATACTGGCGATCAGCTAGAAGGCTGTGAAGTGATAGATGTTTAAGAATCTTCCTGTTGAGGATAGATTCAAAAACTTAAGATAGGCAGGAAATTAAAGCAATAGGACGGTAGTTTGAGAGATTAGAACGGTCACCCTTTTTAGGAACAGGCTGAATGTAGGCAAACTTCCAGCAAGAAGGAAAGATAGATGTTGACAGACAGAGCTGAAAGAGTTTGACTAGGCAAGGTGCAAGCACGGAGGCACAGTTTCAGAGAACAATAGGAGAGACCCCATCAGGTCCATAAGCCTTCCGAGGGTTTAGGCCAGCAAGGACATGGAAAACATCATTACGAAGAATTTTAATAGGTACCATGAAGTAGTCAGAGGGTGGAGGAGAGGGAGGAACAAGCCCAGAATCGTCCAAGGTAGAGTTTTCAGCAAAGGTCTGAGCGAAGAGTTCAGCTTTAGAAATAGATGTGATAGCAGTGGTGCCATCTGGTTGAAATAAAGGAGGGAAAGAAGAAGAAGCAAAGTTATTGGAGATATTTTTGGCTAGATGCCAGAAATCACAAAGGGAGTTAGATCTTAAAGGGTTTTGACATTTTCTGTTAATGAAAGAGTTTTCGTCTAGTTGAAGAACAGACTTGGCATGGTTCCGGGCAGAAATATAAAGTGCATGAGATTCTGGTGATGGAAGGTTTAGGTACCTTTTGTGGGCCACCTCTCTATCATGTATAGCACGAGAACAAGCTGTGTTAAACCAAGGTTTGGAAGGTTTAGGTCGAGAAAAAGAGTGAGGAATGTACGCCTCCATGCCAGACATTATCACCTTTGTTATGCGGTCATCACACAAAGACGGGTCTCTGACACGGAAGCAGTAGTCATTCCAAGGAAAATCAGCAAAATACCTCCTCAGGTCCCCCCAACTAGCAGAGGCAAAACGCCAGAGGCACCTTCGCTTAGGAGGATCCTGAGGAGGGATTGGAGCAATAGGACAAGATACAGAGATGAGATTGTGATCGGAGGAGTCCAACGGAGAAGAAAGGGTGACAGCATAAGCAGGATTAGAGGTCAGGAAAAGGTCAAGAATGTTGGGTGTATCTCCAAGACGGTCAGGAATACGAGTAGGGTGTTGCACCAATTGCTCTAGGTCGTGGAGGATAGCAAAGTTGAAGGCTAGTTCACCAGGATGGTCAGTGAAGGGAGAGGAAAGCCAAAGCTGGTGGTGAACAGTGAAGTCTCCAAGAATGGAGATCTCTGCCAAAGGGAAGAGGGTTAGAATGTGCTCCACTTTGGAAGTTAAGTAGTCAAAGAATTTCTTATAGTCAGAGGAGTTAGGAGAGAGGTATACAGCACAGATAAATTTAGTATGAGAGTGACTCTGTAGTCGTAGCCAGATGGTGGAAAACTCGGAAGATTCAAGAGCGTGGGCACGAGAGCAGGTTAAGTCATTGCGCACATAAACGCAGCATCCAGCTTTGGATCGAAAATTAGGATAGAGAAAGTAGGAGGGAACAGAAAAGGGGCTACTGTCAGTTGCCTCAGACACCTGAGTTTCAGTGAGGAAAAGAAGATGAGGTATAGAAGAGGAGAGGTGGTGTTCTACAGATTGAAAATTAGATCTCAGACCACGAATGTTGCAGAAGTTAATGAAGAAAAAGTTGAGGGGGGGGGTGTCAAGACACTTAGAGTCGTCGACAGAAAGGCAGTCCGACCTGGGGACATTTATGGTTTCCTCCCCAGATGGGGACTCCGAGGTTGGTGTAGGAGTAGCCATAATAATTTTGAAATTTTTGAGTGAAGGTTGTGTGTTATTAGGTGCTTGTAGTTTTGTGTGGAGAAAGAGAGTTGTCTTTAGAGGGCAGGCTGTGACTGCCCCCTTGTGTTGTGAGACACAAAGGGAAACGTTCAGTGAGGTCACAGCTGGGTTTAATGATAAGTTCACAGCACCCACTGAACAGTGCTTTAGACCTCGCTGGGAGTAATTATCGTTTCGGCAGGTGTCTACTGCCTCCTGCTGGAACTGTATGGAGAGACGAATGAAAAGATAATTAAGGCTGTGAAGGGGTTCCTGGAAAAAAATGTGATGTACTGGATGAAGGAATTAATGGTGTGAAAAAGTGCCTGTTTTATGTTTGTTGTTGTTGTTTTGTTTTGTTTTTTCCTACGGGAATTGCCAATACAAAGGCCTGTATTTTACATACTGCTTATGGTCGACCATAGCTAACCTTCATGGCTAACAGAGTTTGTGACCGTCAGTCTTATGGCAATCAGAAGTCGTCTGTCATATTTGTCATCGTCTGGAGCTAGAACGCACGCTCACAATTCGCCAACATTATTTTCTGGGATTTAAATTGTTTTAACTCCACATTACGACTTTTGGAGAAGTTGGACAGCGTATCTAATCAAAATAAAAATGATATATATATATATATAGGAGAAGGGTAGGACCAACAGCTCGACAACACGCAGGCCGCTCGAGGCAAAGTTTAGAAAAACTTATCGTACTGCTCCCGGCAATTATTTATAATAATACTTTATTGCCTCAAAGAAGGATATTATTTACACATAGCTACTAATATTTATTGTTTTATTCATAATAATAATAATAAAAAAAAAAAAAAACAGTTGCGGATCATGTTATGGTACATACAGCCATATTATCATGACAGACTTCTAACGATCATAAGGAGCGGTAAGACAGAGTGAACCCTGTAATAGCATTTTATGACCGATAATAGGAATTTATCAACGACGATATTAGTTTAAGACAGAGTCGTGTCTAAAATGCGCCATTTTGTTTCGGTATGACTGACGGACTTAGCAGTAACATTATAAATTTACACCATTTTCGCCCATCCATCCTTTTCCATGGAAATGTACAAAAGCACCCGGTGGGAATTTTATTTCAGGTTTAGTTTTGCGCTTCAAGATTAAGGTACTTTATTCATTGTACTGGTATATCACCATCTCAGTTGTCTGGTGCTCACTGACCTAAACTTCACCACAGATGGTTTGGTAACTAGTTTGTGTGTCGTCTTATACCACCATTATAAGCTAAAAAACACTAAATTCACTCCGAAATTAATTTTTAGGCTAGAAAATGCTTACTAATATATATATATATATATATATATATATATATATATATATATATATATATATATATATATATATATATATATATATATATATATATACACACATAAATACAAATCGGCCGCAGAAACCCGCAATATACTGGGGAGTCCGCGATATAAATTTACCTACATATATTAGCCAGAAAAATCCGCGATGTACTGAGGATGCGATAGGTGAACCCGTGAGTCGAGGGAATACTGTATTTCAAAAGTCTGAGTGACAGTACATTTCATTTTGTGTATAATGGCACGTGTTAAGTCTCGCTGAGATTACATTTAATGAGCGAAAATTCCTTGTAATAGACTTACTATAGATCATAGTAAGTTCAATACGATCGCGTTTGTTGTGGTCTTGTACTATGTCGTGGCAAGCTTAAAACATTAAACGCAGGAAGAAATGGAAAGAAAGGAGTTTGTTATAAGTGGTACATTTAGAGACACCACACCCAGCAAGGCTTATCTTCAATTTGATAGCCTTGTGAGCATTTCATAGAGCAAACTGCCCACCCCACGGGAAGCCGCGTGGCGAGCAGTTTGGGAACGCCTGCACACATTCTGGGGAAAGTCCCCACACATTCTGCGCACGTGCAAGCAGTCTCCCCACGTGATTGGCCGCCGCCTCCTCATCAGCTAACCTAACCTTAACCTTAACATAACTACTCTGTAACCTAACTACCTTGTACCAAATTACTAGATATGGCCTCTTATTTATTATAACACATTATTTCGGCTAGGTTAGGTAAAGTTAGGTTTAGGTTGGTCAGGTTAGATTGGTTAGTTAGGTTAGATTTAGTTAGGTTAGGTAAGATTAGGTTAGTTAGGTTATTTAGTACGACAATGTAGGCTATAAAAGTTAACATACCTTCTTTGTGCTCTCATTCAGGAAGGATTAGTCTGTTGTGCGTCCCTCACAGACAAACCTAAATAAACCCGCAAGGGCCCCTGGACACCGGATCCATGTGACTTGGTAAGTCTGGAACAGTGATGATTGCCACAAATCCTGCTGGCAGACAGCGACATACTGCGGATAGTGTAGAGACGGACAGGTCTGAATCTTTCGGCTACGTTACAGTAATGTCTTCGATTTCGCTGAGACCAGAATAACTGGGTTAAAACTGCAGAAAACTGGTTACATATTTTTATTTCCTTATCTTTCATCCCCCCCTCCCAACCTCGTGGTATGCATACGCAGAAGAAATCTGCAGGCTCGTTCATATAAGCATTGTTGGCTCATATTACTTACCAACAAATTTCAACTTGATCAGCTTCTTAGTTCATGAGTTGCGGTGATGCACTGGTGCAACTCAGGGTAAATCCAGTTCATGATTTTGCATTTATGAAGGGTAAACAAGTACCAAGACAATATTGAGAAACATTGTAAGATATACCCTTCCCTTTTTGTACATCACCCATCACCTGCTCCAAGAAGTTATGAAATCTGTATCATATAAAAATGCGTCAAGCAAGATCTTGGAAGCAAGTTTTGTTGTCATCTGCCCCGGTGTTCCAGAGATAAGCTTCCGTGCCATGCCGGCCGCTCGACAGACACATGCAAGAACCCCCACAAAACTAAATAATAATTAACAATGATGATGATGATGATGATGATAACAATAATAATAATAATAATAATAATGATAATAATAATAAGCTAATTATTATCACCGTTTTATAAAGTACGTATTATCATCATAATCATATAGATCATTGTCAGCTTCATCCTTTTAATCCTAAAATAACTAAATTTATCACACTTGACAACAATTGTTATAATAATAATAATAATAATAATAATAATAATAATAATAATAATATTATTATTATTATTATTATTATTATTATTATTATTATTATTATATCATTATCATAACCCTAAAATAACTCAATTTATTGCACTTGACAAAAAAAGATAAGGAGTAAAGAAAAGTATAAGCAATATTTTTTTTTATTAATATCATCTGTAGTAATTAAGATAACATGATAGTATATTACAGAAGCTGCTTAACAGGCCCACCACAGGGCTAATCACTTCAAAGACCCATTATAGGTGTGCACCTGTAACTACTTAATGGGTCATTGCAAGATAATGCATGGTAACAGGCCCATTACCGGTGTCATAGGTAGCACTCTGCACAAGTAATGGATAGGTAACACGTGTCCCTTCACAGTCACACATCAACACTGCTCAAGAATTACACCAAGGAGACTAAACAAGATGGTCTTCCTATTACCATGCAAATTATACACTCTGTCTGCAGACACCAAAAGATCACATGAATTGGAGCCACTCAAGCTACACTTTAGGTTAGGTTAGACCAGATTACATATGTTAAGTAAAGTTGGACAAAGTTTGGTTAAGTTAAATTGGACAGGGTAAGAGATGGTTTTGTTTGGTTTGGTTAGGTTAAACTAGGTTATGCCAGGTTAGGTTAAGCTAGGGTAAGTTAAACAAGGTTTAAGGTTTGATTATATTAGGTTAGGTTAGGATAGGACAGGTTTGGTTAAGATGGACAAGGTTTGGGAAGGTTTGATTATGTTAGGATAGGTTAGGAGAGGTAAAGTAAGCAAGCTAATTCAATCCAATACAAGGGGGGCATGAAATCTGCCCAAAAAATCACTGTTTAAAACATGTGATGAAATTATTTCACAAAAACAATCTTTTATAAAAAAAAATTTAGGTGGGGACATGCAGGACTGTCTGAAGCAGAATAGTGTCATGCAAAACAATCTGAGAACTATGGACTTATCCTAACCAAACTGTACTCAAGTATAGCTATCTTCATGCAGTCCAGGTAAATCAATCTACAAACACACAAAATTGATAACACATACTTGTGCATTCCCAAAAATCGGTAGGTAAAAAGGTGTTAAATACACTTGGCACCACAAATGCACAAAAATCCATTAGGGCACTGCACAGCATGAGCGTGTAACATTCTGAGACAAGGCAAAAAGGTACTACCATCCATAGACTGACATTTTTGACATGACTGAAACATCACCTGAGTAACCACCTCCTGTGTACCCTGCACACCCTCTCCTCCTTCCAAGGTGTGCTGCATCTGAAAGTCTAACAGGCTCACACACATGCACACATCCAAACAGGGGAAATGGTGTTGTCAACAGAAGTTTGCACTTGCAGCCTGGCAGTCTTGTAACCGCAAATGTGATAGGCTATTAAAAAAAAAAAAAAAAAAATGCAGTTTTTTCATCATTGGTCTTTGGTATTATAAAACTAAGTGTATGAAATACAGTCAAATATTTATGTGGAATATCTTGATACAGCAAAAAGATTAGCAATATACAAAATACGCAAATGAATTACCTAAATAGTCATACAAGCAATGAATACAAAGAGCACAACACACACACACACACACACACACACACACACACACACACACACACACACACACACACACACACACACACACACACACACACACACACACTACTTACCACTAGTTGCTTCACTCCTAACTCTTACAAATATTCAATAGTTAGACTGTTATCCTCTTCTTTGGGTTGCTCCTGTTAGGGGTCACAACAGTAGATCATGTCCCCACCTGACTTTTCCTCTGTTAAATCCATCACTTACAAGTATTCCTTTACAACTCTATAAACCTTCTCATTTATCTTCCTCTTCCACCAGCCTAGAGGATTCAACTCAAACATCCTCCTCCTCACTTACTCCTTTCCACTCCTCTCCTCTACACACACACACACACACACACACACACACACACACACACACACACACACACACACACACACACACACACACACACACACACAGAGTTTGCATTCTTCTCCCCATTTATCCTTCCTCTTTACACTGCCAAACTATCTCAATCCTACCACTCTATCTTTGTCCCCAAAATAATATATGTACATGTGTCATCCCACTAATATGCTCATTTCTATTTTTTCTCTTCTTCCAGCATTCTCATTACAAATAAAAATGCAGAATATTTACTTCTGCTACCTGCAACTCAGTCCATTATGCTGCTACAAAACCCTGCCCAGCTCCAGGTGCAAACTTTGGTGGAGGAGACAGTAGTTCATCCAGACAGAGAAGTCCCTCCCCCTCCACTCTTGAGGCTCATGACTGGTGACTGCATGGGATACAATACATTCAATGGGCTGATGCTGAGTGGAAGGGGGCAAGATCAGGTACTACTACCAAGATGATGTCTACAGCCTCTTGCTACATAACACAGGTGGACATCTGGGAAAATCTGCCATCACTGCTGCCAAAATTAAGGGAAACTTTTCACCCAGACTACAGGCCTACTGTTCTCTTTTCTACTAAACATTTTGGGGAGCAGCAATCAAGCAGATCTATTTTCCCATTTTTGTGTAATACACCAGCCTCCTTCACAAGTACAAACAAATATATATTATGTATAAACTTAATAAGAAAAAAATGGGATGGGATGACACTGCTACTGACATGCTCTCACTCACTGATCAACTTATTCCTACCTTACTCCATCTTCTGTCCTTTCTTCTTTCTGTTATATTCATTTTATTTCTACCAGAACTTATATTCAACTCTAAAATAAAAGACTGCTGTTATTTGGATAGTATAGCACAGTTTTTGGTCAAAATACACCATTAGTTTCCCATGTTTCAAAACAAAGTGGGAATGCATACACCAATCAGTAAGTGATAGCATCAGTCAGTGGCAGTAATACTATATTCCCAAGTCCTCAGGTGACTAAATTAGTGTGCAGTGTACAGTGAAACATGTCATGGAACATAAACACTACTTCTTGAGGTACTAAATGTACATACACACAATATTTTATTGCCTTTACAAAAAAATGAAAATAAAAATTAATAAACTAAGCTGAGCCTCACAGATCTGCAATGCCCTTATGCATGCTTTTGATTGAGTATACAGAAACACAAGTGATTAAGAAAATAGACTAATAAAATACTCTATAGTGTCAGCTATACTATAAGATTAAATGTGACAAGTTTGCCCAGTAAAAATTAATGAAAGGTTAATCTCACAGCCACACTTCATTCTAGAGAGACAAAGATGAATAAAAGAAGTAAAGGACAGGAATAGCTGGAGAAGATTCATGTGCACTGCCAGTCACACACAGGCAAGCAGTGAAAGAATAACATACCTTGTTCATGTACATTATATCCCCACTTCCTATGTTACCTCACCCCCTCCATAATGGAAGCTTTCTGTCAACACACACACACACACACACACACACACACACACACACACACACACACACACACATCATCATCAACATAACCTTACTCTATGAACATATGCAATGAGCTGTTCTATATACACATAATGATCTGTATATTTCAAACTGCATTTTCCTGCCAATGCAGGAGGATGTGATACTTTCTTATTATCTGTGGATCTTGCCGATTCTATATATTGCTAACTGGTCCTATTTCACACAGTGCATCCACTGCAAGGACAAGTTTCTATAGAAAGGAACAAACAGTACTTGAGCTCAATAACTTTGGTATGATTTGTTGCAGCCCTGCTACAAAGACAGCATGAAGCACAGCAAAGCAATACTTGCCATCCTGCAGTGTCAAGAGATTCCTGTGTGCTTCACATTTCTGCAGTCCAGTGTGGCAGAAACACTACACTGTCAAAATGCTGTCAATTCCATAACATTCCTTTCTCAGTGACAGTTATCACAAAGTCTAGTTCCTTTCTAGGTGTTAATAAATAGATAACCATAATCTGTAGAACCTTCATACACCACTAACATATCACATCAATAAAAGTTTGTTTCAAAGGGCATGTAATACACATTGGTTTTTCAAACCAGTTACTCCTATCTTTTGATCAAACTAATACTTGGTAACTTCTTTACCTTCTTATACACATCAACACCTTTCCCACCTATGTGCAAAGACATTTTCAAAGCTTTTACTCACTATGAAAAGAGGTGATCCAGGATTTCCTTACTGTTTCCTCAGAACACTGAAAGGCACCAGCACAAACCTGACCTGCCTGATAAAACTAAAGAAATTCTCATGAACCAGTGAGGCACATGACATTTTGGTGCAAACATTAATTCTCAGGTATGTTTGTAGTTAATATCAATGATTTTATGTGATACTTTATGAGAAGCACAATGGTAAACTTGGTCACATGTACTTCTGTATCAAGTTTTGTTTGCACTCCTACACTGGCCACCCATGAAGTGATGTAGCAAGGATGGACATCAGACATTCCAGTGTTTCTCACTGTTCAAAGATGTAAGGAAGCAAGACTAGAAAAGGCCACAGTCAAGAGTATGCTGAGCTGTTTCTTAATATGAAGGAACTGTTCACAAGGCATCTGTTATTGCAAATTCTTCACCTAATCAGCACTTTCATATGAAGGGTTCAAGGTAACTGAGGGAATATGTCAGAATGAAACATATGGGCAGCTGGCAAACAAAAAAAAACTATCTGCAAACTAGCTTGCTATATAACCACATCATAAATCCATCATCTGGACTTGCTGTGGTCACAACAGCTGCAATATGTTCATGTTCCAGGAGCTGCACTGTGTATGTGAACTTGCCTTTCAGTCTCTTTATTTTCTTGAGTCTTGTTTTCAAGCTGTACTCTTGTGAGATGGCTGACTGCCATCCTCAGAAGCCTTATTATAGCTGGCCTGTTATGGATACATGGTGTTTGGGCAATGACTGAATAATTAACAGATTATAAGCCTATTTGCTGCTGCCTCAAAACCCAAACAGTTCTCCTTGAGCAGGGGTTTCTAGGAATACCCAACTCTAGTGTCTTCTTCCTCTTCCCTATGATATTTCCCTTTCTCCCCATTCCCCTGACCTCATGCCCAGTGACTCCTTCCTGTTTCCTAATGTAAAGGTCAAGCTAAAAAAAAATAATGATCTGATGGCATTGAGGAGACTTAAGTACAAATGTGCACTGCACCAAACATTTCCCCAAATAGTCCACAGGTGACCAAGACAGAGGGTGAAGCTAAGTGTGCTGCACTACTTGCAGGTGAGGGGATCATAATTAGAGCTTCAAATGAAGTCTTGTTCAACAATCAAGTAATACATCACACTCACTGCTTAGTGTCTTCCTTGAATTTTAGCTCCTCTGATTTGCTGATAGCGTTATTACAAAGCCTGACAACTGACACATTCTCAGCATGTATGGGGGTTGAAGAACCAGAGAATACACTTAACACAGTGGGAATACAGGCACCAAACTATTTGGCTATTATCCATGAATGTACATCTCAGGCACTGCATGGGTACAGTCTGGAAATTCCTGGATCACATTCTGTACTGACACCTCAACATAATTATCTAGAAGCAACAAGAAGAAAAGAAAGAAACTAAAATTCATAACAAAAATAATAATAATAATAATAGAAATTAAATATCTCAAATATATCTGATAAAATTTGAAATTCACACGGTATCATTATGCTATAAAAAATATATACATATGGATGTTGATGATATATAATATATAAATGAAATTATAAAATTATATGTATATAAAGTGTACAAACAGAAACTAAAAAAATGCAGATATACCAGTGATATGTGAAATATATAAAGACTAATTATTTAAATGTAATTGTATGGTGCTTTGTCAGCAGTACAGTGCTGCCAGCAGCCAAGAAACTATGAAGTCAAGGCATAATTGAGAAAGTCTTCAGCCACTCCACTCCTCCAATGTTGTGTCCACACCTCAGGTCACTACACAACATGGCAAGACTTTGGAAGTTAACAATACAGAGAAATCATCTCACAGGGAAAGTGGAGGCTGCTAACATTCATTATTCTTCCCTTAAATGTAAAGGTTTGTGTCCCTCCATCCATCCCCTTTCTAGCTTTATACCCCAACATGTAAGCTGCAGTCTTTGGCCCTTGCTTCAATACCCACAGACACACCACCACTGCACCAGCTCCTTTAGATCCATCTGCTTGCATAACACTGAGACGCTCACCTGGACCAGCCTTACTGCTTCCACTAACTGTGCATGTGTGTGGTGATGAGTCAGTCATGACTGGTCAAACATCACTTAGACTTGGTGATCATTTGGCATGATCGGAAATTTGTCAGACTCAGTTACTCTGGGTGTTTTGTCAGGGGTTCAATTCCTAATGATGCAACATTTAAAGTGAATCTGTTGTACCTTCAAATAATTTTTTTCAGTTTCTTTGTTGCTTTAAAGGTGGCATAACACAGAATCTAATCAGTCTAATGACAACACCAACTGCAAACTTGCTGCATGGAAAACAAAATGGTTTGCTAGGTTGTGTTCCTCTTGACAGAGGCCAAGAGAAGTGGAGGCCCTTTTAGGTTTAATACATTAGTTTAGGCTATGTTAATAATCCTGTAGGGGTTATTCATAATGCTTATTTATTTTGTCTTGTCTGATTTAGGAAGAAGCAGACACACCAAGTGATGTAGCCCTCAATGCATGCACGGGCAAAGCAAGCCGAACCACTGGTTTGGATAAGGATCTGTCTTATTATGCCAAAGTAACCATTCTGCTGCACCAGTTTGGCAGGCATTCGAAGTTCCCTCTCACATTCAATCTGGACTAATGGGGTTGTCTGATCATCAGCTGCTGGTAGCTTGGTGATGTGCCTGTACTTTTATTAGTCTTCTTTACTAATTTCTGTTCTATTTACTCTACTGTCCATTAAATTCAGTCCACGCTCCATCCCTATATAAAACTAATGCTAATAAACTTTTAATATTAGATAATCTCAAGACCATACCTCAGGAGTGAAGGAGGCCAAGAGGCAGGTGCATGATAAAAGGGAAAGAGACAAAGCAATTAAGAGATAATCTGCTGTTGGAATCTCAAGGCTGTGAACTGTCTGGTATTGCTGCACTCACATAGACACACGTATATATTTTCTTCTCTACAAAACAATGCAGAGGAACTTGCTATGCTAAACTTTGGACAAGAGTTAATATTCAACAATATAACACTTTCTGACAGTATGTTACTATTATAACATACAATTCCAACAATTCCCAGCGTATCAAAAAACTCTGATAAAAACACTGTACAAGACTGGCAATCTGTACAATCCCCATCAGGATCTTGACTAGAACAACTGGCCAGGGAGATAAGCCAAGCACAGAGAGGGTGGTCATCTCTGCTCAAGTCTTTGGGTTTGCTTCCCTTAGTCTGACAAGGCAGTGTCACTGGCTACATCAGGGATAGTTCCCTCCTCCACCAGCAGGGAGTCCTCACCCAGGATGCTGCACAGCTCCTGCAGAACAAACAAAGCACACCAGTTGTAAAAAGTTTTAATCTATGCACCAAACCTGCCATTTCGCTAAAGACAGATGGCCAACACAAAGCAAGGCATCTACATACAAATATTCACCAGGATTTCTTCACAACTTAACATTCAGAACCTTTACAACAGAAGAATGTTGGATGTCTAAGCTCGTGCAGGGAGGCTGGTAAAGACAGTGTAGCTGATGAACAAGGCAGACACATGTGAGCATTTTTTTTTCTTGATATAAGATACATAAGAGGGACATTGGCCTATGACAACAAAAAAAGAACAATAAAAAAAGGGCCACTTAGATGCCAGTCGCTAAAGAAAAGTCAAAAAGGATCATCCAAAGTTGTAGGATAACCATATATGGAACCTTTCAGAATCATGATCAATAAATTATGGGATCATACCAGCTACAGAAAACAAGATGATTCAAAGTAAACACATGATCTGCAAGACACACAATTCTTACCTTTAGTCTCTCCATCTTGGTGGGAATATCAGACAACAGAGTCTCCAGGTGGTGTTTCTCGTCCTTCAGGCTGAGCCGCTTGTCAGAGTCCAGATGGTCAAACTTCCACCCGCCCTCACCATCAAACTGTAGCACATGGGTGTGGAACTTCCTGCAGCAACACAACACAACACCCGGTTACCTACTAACCCATGATGCCAGGCACTTGTGGCATGGCAGACAATGTGTGCAGTGTTCTACAGCACACAGTAATGCCATCGTAAGTATTTAAGATGCCTTCCTATAATCCCTGTACTACATATAGAGGAATGTCTCCATACAGATGCACTGTGATGGCAGATGCTACTTGAGAGACTGAGTGTCAATCTGTCATGACCTTGGGAGTAATCATATAAAACACATTTTGCGACTACAAGAATAGATTTGAAAGCTTTCTTTTAGCTGGAACTGTTAAAAGCCTACAGACATCATGGATTCAACACATTTTCAAATGAATAAGTATGTTTATATACCAGGCTGGCAATCCTACACAGGGTGGCCCTGACAAAGCACCATGCACTCAAACACACATTATTCACACTCTTGGCCCAATTTGACCCACCAAATAAATAAGTAAATTAGATAAAAGACTTTGAGGCTAGTATCACTCACTGTATATTGCATTGCATGTATGCACTCAACAAAAACCTTTCAAGATATCAAGAGACAATTAAAATGAAAGTCTCTGTACAGTAAAATCCCTCTTATCCGGCATCAACGGGACCGCTGACATGCCAGATACTTGAATATTGCCGGATACTTGAATAGAAGTGAAATGATGTCCACAATCACCACCCTACACTCACGCATCTACCATAACAAAGATCAGCTGATCGCCGTGCCGTGCGTCGCCACCCGCGCTGCCACCTCACACTCACCAACACACAGTTGTAGCATTGTGCCTGTAATTGTGACTCCTTCTGATCTTTTCAAGCTGAACCACTCGTATAACACTTTGTCCATCATTTCACCACGATGATACTGCAGTGTGTGACGATTTTCCGCTGCCTTTGGGGTGTCGGTGGCTTTCATGTAATCCCGCAACTTTTTCGTTTGGGATTTAATGTCATAAATAGTTGATGAGCCCACACCATATTCCGCCATTAGTTGCTGTCTGCTTTCACCTCTCTCTAATCGTCGACAAATGTCTACCTTCTGCTTAAGTGTAAGCACAACACACTTCCTCTTTTCTACAACTTTAGGCATGATGGCGATAAACAGCGCACACGCGGGACTGAGTCACTGAGTAAACACAGTGCAGTGGGCCGTGGATGGCGCGAAGCAGCGCGCTCTGGTGGCGAGGGGACAAAGTATGCCTCACGCGGGAATTTTAATCGATTTTATGAGTACACATTGATTTTTTATTGATTTTAAGGCTCGGGGAAAAATGTGCCAGATACTTGAAGCTGCCGGATACTCGAATGCTGGATGAGAGGGATTTTACTGTATATCAAAAGAAACATAATCACTGCACAGACAGACTGCAACATTCACCCTCATCAGTACCATGAAGATCTGCCAGTAAACTCCCCAGTGAACACCTAGTTAACTCTCAAACAAACACCTTTCCCTCCCAGTAAACTTCCAAAACAAACACCTTTCTCTCCCTGTAAACTTCCAAAATAAACACCTTTCCCTCCCAGTAAACTTCCAAACACCTTTCCCTTCCAGTAAACTTCCAGACAAACACCTTTCCCAGCAAACCTCCCAAAACACTTTTCCCTCCCAGTAAACTTTCCAGAACACTTCTCCCATTCTCACATGTGTCTGGGAGAGATGCTCAACTTTATAATAGCAAGCCTTCAGTACTTTCTTGGGCAGAGTGAGGTGAGGCTTACCACAGTGTCGGTCGGTGGGTGATGGTGAGCAGGGTGATGCCTTGGTCCTTGGCCGACTGGTACATGTGGCCCTCCACATCGATGCTCACAGCACTGGTACACTCGTCCAGTAGGGCATACCGTGGCCTGGAGCACAGCAGGGGATGTGTTAGTTGCAGCTTTTTAGTCTCACGATGCAGATTTAGATTTATTTCTGACACTGTTATGAGATTGCATTGCTTGAGGTGGTTTTTGTCAAGATTACAGCATGAAAAACATGTTACCTTAATCCTTTCACTCCCATGACAGATTTAATTCTATTTCACATATCATTACAAGATTGTTTAAGGTGATTTTTTTGTCATGATAATGGCATGAAAAGTCACCTCTAGTTAGCCATACATTACCATTATAACTCCATTTATTTATCTGGTTTTATTTATTTTTCATCTATCTTGTTTTACTTTAGATAGCAGCTAGGCAACACATTAACAGAAAGATACCAATGTGTGTGTGTGTGTGTGTGTGTGTGTGTGTGTGTGTGTGTGTGTGTGTGTGTGTGTGTGTGTGTGTGTGTGTGTGTGTGTGTGTGTGTGTGTGTGTGTGTGTGTGTGTGTGTGTGTGTGTGTGTGTGTGTGTGTGTGTGTGTGTGTGTGTGTGTGTGTGTGTGTGTTTACCTAGTTGTGCATTATGCTTGTGCTATTCCATCTCCATATCTTTTAATATCCAACTTAGCCTTGAATCTATGTATATTTTATGCATTTACTATCTTCTCATTCAGACTGTTCCATACATTAATACTACTTTTTGACATCTCTTCTACAAGCACTCTTCTTCAGCCTCTTTGCATGTCCTCTAGTATCCCAAACCATCAAGTCACTCCAGTCCTCCCTCTCCACTCCCTTATATGCCTTATATACCACAATCAGGTC
>NC_087184.1:4015000-4025000 GCF_035594125.1 Scylla paramamosain
TGAATGAAGCAAAGGTAAGTGATGGCTGATGACAAGGGCTAGAAGCAGAAAAGAGAAGAAAAACAGGACTTGCCTCTGAGGGATGTAGAACATGTCGGCTGTGACAGGTTTCTGCAGGGAGCCGCTGTACACAGGCCACAGACCACTCAAGATACGGAACAGAGAGCTCTTCCCACACCCATTGGGACCTGCCCAGAGACACCTTTCAGAGACAGATCCTTCCCATGCTGATTAAAGGGTTCATCAGTGAAGGTCTATATACAACTTACTTTGAGACAAACCACCTTTGCATGCTTGTTGCATGGAAGACATATAGAACAGAATATATCTAGTGGGCAGTAAAAGGATTATTCTGACCCATGAAATAGCCACTTTTAAAAATCAAATCCAATAAAAGTAGGAATAGAGAGAGCATTCCTAAACACTTGTTAGTCATCATCTATAAACCTTTAGCGTCTAATTATAGACCTGTCAGCTTAACTTCAGTTGTGGGTAAAATATTGGAGTCAACAATAGCGAGGAACATTAGGGAACATTTAGACAAACATAACTTGATAAATCAGCATGGCTTTATGAAGGGGAAGTCTTGCCTGACAAACTTGATAAGTTTTTACAGAAAAGTGTATGAGGCAGTAGATAATGGTGATAGTTATGACATCTTATATCTGGACTTTAGTAAAGCATTTGACAAGGTACCCCATCAAAGGCTTCTGAGAAAGGTTAGGGCACACAGGATAGATGGGAGGGTGTTAGGCTGGATAAGGTCATGGCTAAGTGACAGGTGACAAAGAGTTGTAATAAACAGCTCTAAATCTGAGTGGGGTCATGTAATTTGTGTGGTGCCACAGGGATTAGAATTAGGGCCATTGTTGTTTTTAATATATATCAATGACTTGGATAGTGGAATTATTAGTGACGTTAGTAAATTTGCGGATGACACAAAGATAGGTAGATTAACTACATCAGAATCGAATGCCATTGCCTTGCAGGCAGACTTAGATAGGATGAATGAATGGACGGGCAGATGGCAAATGCAGTTAAATATCAACAAATGCAAAGTACTTAGCATAAGTAGAGGAAACCCACACAGTATATACACAATAAACAACGAAACTCTGGTAGGTACAGGGTATGAGAAAGATTTATGAGTTATAGTTAGCTCTGAACTCCATCTAGGAAAACAATGCATAGAGGCCAAAAACAGGGCAAATAGGGTATTAGGATGAATTTTTAGGAGTGTTAAAAGTAGAAGGCCCGAAGTAATATTAAAGTTATACTTTAATATTACCTCATCTAGACCTCATCTAGACTATGCTGTGCAGTTCTGGTCCCCACATTACAGGAAAGATATAGGTCTATTAGAATCAGTACAGAGGAGAATGACTAAAAGGATACAGGGGATGAGGAGTATTCCTTATGAGACGAGATTGAAGCTGTTAAATTTACATTCTTTAGAGAGACATAGGTTAAAAGGGGACCTGATAGAAGTGTTTAAGAGGTATAAGGTTATAACAAGGGGGATGTAAGTAAAATTCTTAGGATCAGCAACCACGATAGAACAAGAAATAATGGTTCAAGCTTGAAAAATTTAGGTTTAGGGAAGAGATAGGAAGAAACTGGTTCTCAAATAGAGTGGTAGATGAGTGGAACAGACTCAGTAATCATGTTGTTAGTGCTAGGACATTAGGGAGCTTTAAAAGAAGATTAGATGGGTTTATGGATGGGGATGATAGGTGGAAATAGGTAGGTATATTTCATACAGGGACTGCCACATGTAAGCCTGGTCGCTTCTTGCAGCTTCCCTTATTTCTTATGTTCTTATGTTCTTATCTCCATGTTTCCATGCAGTGAAGTTTATAAATAAAGAAACCCATCAAGCTACCAAAGATAAAAGACTGCAAGAAAAGAAAATCTAATTCCTTACCCATCCTTTAAAGGCACACCATTCTCAGCTGTATCAGTAAAGGATATGCAAATACTTCCCAAGAATTAATGGAAATAAGCAAAGAATAGCTCAAGCAAATCTAAATCTATAAGGTACAGTTCCTTACGTAACATTAATTAAATCTTCTTCATCACTAACCCATTGTACTCTTATGTCATCATGCATGTTGCAGGACTTAACCACCTGAGGACACAGGAGCACAGTACCACTGCCACTGACTGATGCTCTCACTTGCTGACTGGTGATTCCCGTCTTGTTTTAAAATGTGTGGCAGACTAAGGCTGTATGTACATCAAACATAACCTTTACTTAATTATAAAGTGCTGGATAACCCAAATACATAAATATAAGATAACATACTACAATAAATAATGGCTTTGGTAACATTTCCCTTTGTGTCTCACAACACAATGCGACAGTCACAGCCTGCCCTCTAAAGACAACTCTCTTCCTCCACACAAAACTACAAGCACCTAATAACACACACACACCCTTCACTCTAAATTTCAAAATTATCATGGCAAGTCCTACACCAGCCTCAGAGTCCTCATCTGGGGAGGGAACCATAAATGTCCCCAGGTCTGACTACCCTTCTGACAACAACCCTAAGTGTCTTGACACCTCCGTCAACTTTTTCTTCATTAACTTCTGCAACATTCGCAGTCTAAGATCTAATTTTTAATCTGTAGAACACCACCTCTCCTCTTCTAAACCTCATCTTCTTTTCCTCACTGAAACTCGGGTGTCTGAGGCAATTGACAGTAGCCCCTTTTCTGTTCCTTCCTACTTTCTCTATCCTCATTTTCAATCCAAAGCTGGATACTGCGTTTATGTACACAACGACTTAACCTGCTCTCGTGCCCACGCTCTTGAATCTTCCGAGTTTTCCACCATCTGGCTTAGACTGCAGAGTCACTCTCAAACTAAATTTGTCTGTGCTGTATACCTCTCACCTAACTCCTCTCACTATAAGAAATTCTTTGACTACTTAACTTCTAATGTGGAGCACATTCTGACTCTCTTCCCTTTTGCAGAGATCTCCATTCTTGGAGACTTCAATGTTCACCACCAGCTTTCATTGACCATCCTGGTGAACTAGCCTTCAACTTTGCTATCCTCCATGACCTAGAGCAATTGGTGCAACACCATACTCATATTCCTGACCTTTTTGGAGATACACCCAACATTCTTAACCTTTTCCTGACCTCTAATCCTTCTGCTTATGCTGTCAAACTCTCTTCTCCGTTGGGCTCCTCCAATCACAATCTCATATCTGTATCTTGTTCTACTGCTCCAACCCCTCCTCAGGATCCCCCTAAGTGAAGGTGCCTCTGGCAATTTGCCTCTGCTAGTTGGGGGGACCTGAGAAGGTATTTTGCTGATTTTCCCTGGAGTGACTACTGCTTCTGTGTCAGAGACCCGTCTTTGTGTGCCAAGCGCATAACAGAGGTGATAGTATCTGGCATGGAGGTGTACATTCCTCACTCTTTTTCTCGACCTAAACCTTCCAAACCTTGGTTTAACACAGCTTGTTCTCATGCTATACATGACAGAGAGGTGGCCCACAAAAGGTACTTAAGCCTTCCAACACCAGAATCTCATGCACTTTATATTTCTGCCCAGAACCATGCCAAGTCTGCTCTCCAATTAGCCAAAAACTCTTTCATTAACAGAAAGTGTCAAAATCTTTCAAGATCTAACTCCCCTCATGACTTCTGGCATCTAGCCAAAAATATCTCCAATAACTTTGCTTTTTCTTCTTTCCCTCCTCTATTTCAACCAAATAGCACCACTGTTATCATATCTATTTCTAAAGCTGAACTCTTTGCTCGAACCTTTGCTAAAAACTCTACCTTAGACGATTCTGAGCTTGTTCCTCCCTCTCCTCCACCCTCTGACTACTTTATGCTACCTATTAAAATTCTTTGCAATGATGTTTTCCATGCCCTCGCTGGCCTAAACTCTCGGAAGGCTTATGGACCTGATGGGGTCCCTCCTATTGTTCTCCAAAACTGTGCCTCCGTGCTTGCACCTTGCCTAGTCAAACTCTTTCAGCTCTGTCTGTCAATATCTACCTTTCCTTCTTGCTGGAAATTTGCCTACATACAGCCTGTTACTAAAAAGGGTGACCTTTCTAATCCCTCAAACTATTGTCCTATTGCTCTAATTTCCTGCCTATCTAAAGTTTTTGAATCTATCCTTAATAGGAACATTCTTAAACATCTATCACTTCACAACCTTCTATCTGATTGCCAGTATGGGTTCCATCAAGGTCACTCTACTGGTGATCTTCTGGCTTTCCTTTCTGAGTCTTGGTCATCCTCTTTTAAAGATTTTGGTGAAACTTTTGCTGTTGCCTTGGATATATCAAAAGATTTTGATACAGTCTGGCACAAAGTTTTTATTTCCAAACTATCCTCCTACAGCTTCTATCCTTCTCTCTGTAACTTCATCTCAAGTTTCCTTTCCGACCATTCTATTCCTGCTGTGGTAGATGGTAGATGGTCACTGTTCTTCTCCTAAAACTATTAACAGTAGTATTCCTCAGGGCT
Source organism: Scylla paramamosain (assembly GCF_035594125.1). Lineage (NCBI taxonomy): Eukaryota > Metazoa > Arthropoda > Malacostraca > Decapoda > Portunidae > Scylla > Scylla paramamosain. Next base: position 4,019,498 of record NC_087184.1, read on the forward strand.
CTGTCCTGTCACCCACTCTTTTCTTATTATTCATCAATGACCTTCTAAACCAAACTTCTTGTCCTATCCACTCCTACGCTGATGATACCACCCTGCACTTTTCCACATCTTTTCATAGATGTCCAACCCTTCAGGAAGTAAACATTTCACACAGGGAAGCCACAGAATGCCTGACTTCTGATCTTTCTAAAATTTCTGATTGGGGCAGAGCAAACCTCAGAAACTCAATTCCTCCATCTATCAACTTGACACAACCTTCCAGACAACTATCCCCTCTTCTTCAATGACACTCAACTGTCCCCCTCTACTACAATGAACATCCTCGGTCTGTCCTTTACTTATAATCTGAACTGGAAACTTCACATCTCATCTCTAGCTAAAACTGTTTCTATGAAGTTAGGCATTCTGAGATGTCTCTGCCAGTTTTTCTCACCCCTCCAGCTGCTAACTCTGTACAAGGGCCTTATCCATCCATGTATGGAGTATGCTTCACATGTCTGGGGGGGTTCCTCTCATATTGCTCTTCTGGATAGGGTGGAATTAAAAGCTTTTTGTCTCTTCAACTCCTCTCCTCTAACAGACCATCTTCAGCCTCTGTCTCATTGCCACAAGGTTGCATCTCTAGCTGTCTTCTACTGCTATTTTCATGCTAACTGCTCTTCTGATCTTCCTAACTGCATGCCTCCCCCTCCTCCCACGGCCTCGCTGCACAAGACTTTTTTCTTTCTCTCACCCCTATTCTGTCCACCTCTCTAATGCAAGAGTTAACCAGTATTCTCAATCATTCATCCCTATCTCTGGTAAACTCTGGAACTCCCTGCCCGCTTCTGTATTTCCACCTTCCTATGACTTGAATTCCTTCAAGAGGGAGGTTTCAAGACACTTATCCTTCAATTTTTGACTACCACTTTGAACTCTTTTCTGGGACTGGCATCTCAGTGTGTTTTTTTTTTTCCCTCAGCCAGTGTCCCTCCTACATAAAAAAAAAAAAAAAAAAAAAAAGTAAAGCACACTGGACACATTTTAACCCATTCACCCCAGGAGATTCAAACTGCTCCAGGCCCTGTACCTGGGCACCAGCTTTGAAATGCATCATCCACAGTCTCTTATATAATTTCCTTCTGCGCCAAGAGTAATTACTCATTTAGTTTGTATTATACACCATTAGATTGCTGAATCAACTCCACATGTTACTGAGTTGTGCAATTCACATTTCATGTCAATACTATAAATTTTTCTTTGAAAAAAAAATGACCGTGTGTGTGTGTGTGTGTGTGTGTGTGTGTGCGTGTATATTTACCTAGTTTTAATTTACAGGGCCTGAGGTATGCCCGTGTTGTCCCGTCTCCACATCTACACTTGTCTAGTTTTTCCTTAAAGTTGTGCACACTCATTGCCAATACTACCTCCTCACCTAGCTTGTTCCAAACTTTGATATTTCTCTGTGGGAAACTATATTTCTTTAGGTTACTCAAGCATCCTCCTTTTCTTATTTTTCTGCTGTGGCCTCATGTGTATCTGGTATTTTCTACTTCTCTTAGCAGTACTTTCTCATTATCAATGTATTTACTTAGTTGTATTGTACAGGGCACAAGCCAAAGCTCATTTTGTTCGGTCTCCATAACCATATTTATCCAGTTTCTCTTTAAACATGTGTACACTGTTTGCCACAACCACCTCTTCCTTCAAATCATTCCAAATTTCAATAGTTCGATATGGGAAGCAGTATTTCTTGATGTCGCTCGAACATCCACTCTTTTCTTCCCATGCCCCCTCGTCCATCTCTCTCTCCCTCCTCCATCTGTGGTACCAAGTCGTTTCTGTCTATTCTTTTTATATTGTTATCAGGTCTCCTCTTTCTCTTCTCTCTTGCAGTGTTGGTAATTCCACCCCTTCAAGTCTTTCTACATAGCTTGAGTCTTTCAATTCTGGTACCATCTTTGTCACTATCCTCTGTATTCTTTCCAGTTTCCATATATTTTTTTCTAAGTGGAGCTCAAACTACTGTTGCATATACCAGTTTAGGTCATATCATGCTTGTTATAAATAGTACAGTAAAATCCCTCTTATCCGGCATCAACGGGACCACCAACATGCCGGATACTTGAATATTGTTGGATACTTGAATAGAAGTGAAATTATGTCCACAATCACCACCCTACACTCACGCATCTTACCATAACAAAGATCAGCTGATCTGATCAGCTGCTTAAGTGTAAGCACAACACGTTTCCTCTTTTCTACAACTTTAGGCATGATGAAGGCGTCAGGTGATAAACAGTGCACACGCGGGACTGAGTCACTGAGTAAACACAGTGCAGTGGGCCGCGGGTGGCGCGAAGCAGTGCGCTCTAGTGGTGAGGGGACAAAGTATGCCTCGCACGGGAATTTTAATCGATTTTATGAGTACACATTGATTTTTTATTGATTTTAAGGCTTGGGGAAAAATATGCCGGATACTTGAATGCCGGATGAAAGGGATTTTACTGTATAGTTAAATGCCATCCTAATGTTTGTTAAAAACCTGTATGTACAGCCAAATGTTGTTTATGTGCCTTTCAGGTGATAGTGTGTCCTGGATCATTACTTTCCATTATTATTTCTCCCCCCATTTTGTAATTCCATTTTGTAACTCCAAAATGGCATTTTCTGCCATTAAATTCTAGTTTCCATCTTTGGCTCCATGCATGTATCTTGTCAATATCCTTTTGTAGCTCCTTGCAGTCATTTTCATCCTTTATTATTTTCATTATTTTTGCATCATCAGCAAAAAGGTTTATATAACTATATAGATCCTCTGCCATATCATTTACATATATTTGAAACATAATAGGTGCCAACACAGGTCCATGCGGTACCCTGCAATCAGTGTCTCTGATTACTGTTCTCATTTCCCTCCCTTGTAAATAATCATCCATTCATCTCAATGTTGTTCTCTTTAGTCCTCCTTCATTCTCTAACTTCCACATGAGACTTTTGTGAACTTTATCAAATGCTTTTTTGAGATCCAGGTATACCACATCAATCCATCCATCCCTCTCTTGCACTCCATCTATTAATCTCATGTAAAAACTCAGTAGATTTGTGACACAGGATCTCCCATTCCTGAATCCAAATTGCTTTTCTGTAATTATCTTTTCATCTTCTAAATATTGTACCCATCTATCTTTAATTACTATTTCACAAAGCTTGCTTAAAATACTTGTTAGTGACAATGGTCTGTAATTTAATGGTTCCATTTTATTTCCCCCTTTGTATATTGGGACAATGTTAGCTCTTTTCCATTCCCTTGGTACTTTTCCTTCTTTCAACAAGCTGTTGATTATATCCCATATGGGTTCCTCCATTTGTTCTCTGCATTCTTTCAATATTCATCCATTTACCTGATCTAGCCCCATAGCTTTTCTAACATCCAGCTCTTCCAGCAATTTCTTGATTTGTTGTCTCTATTTGTATCTCCTGTATTCCCTCATTCTGTGATACCACTTTCAGTGCCCTAAAATCAGTTTCCTTTGTAAACACAAATTGAAAACTCTCATCTCAGCAGCTTCACAAATTTTTTCTTTTTTTTTAACTTGTTTATGTCATCCCTTTGTTTAATTTTTACACAGAGACACACACACACACACACACACACACACACACACACACACACACACACACACACACACACACACACACTAAGGAAAACCCACTAAATTATAGACCAGTGTCCTTGACTAGTGTTGTAGGAAAAATATGTGAAAGAACAATAAAGGAAAGATGGATGGAACACTTGGAAAAAGATAAAGTTTTGGTAAATTGTCAATTTGGATTTAGGAGGGGCAGATCATGCTCCATGAACTTATTGTCCTTTTATTCAAGGGTATTTGATATTGTGCAGGAGAGAGATGGATGGGTGGATGGTGTCTACTTAGATTTGAAGAAAGCATTTGACAAAGTACCACACCGAAGATTGCTATGGAAGATAAAAAAAAATTATGGAAAAATTGGAGGAAGACTGCTGGAATGGATGGAGGATTATTTGGATGATAGAGAGATGAGAACAGTAGATACAAGACCAGAATTCATCTTGGCTGAAAGTAACTAGCAGTGTCCCACAGGGGTCAGTGTTGGGACTGATAATGTTTGTAATATACATGAATGACATAAATGAAGAAATAAAAAGTTATATGAACTTATTTGTAGATGATGCTAAGCTGATGAGAAGGGTAGAAAATCTAAATGACTGTATGGTACTACAAGATGATTTAACCCTTTCATTCTGGTGATCATATATGAATGATTGCATCAGTGCATCCAATAAGTAAATAGATGGAGTAAATTTTGACAAATGGAATTCAATTTAAGTAAATGTAAAGTAATGGAGTTGGTAAGAGTAAGAAAAGACTACAATACCATTATGAGATGGATGGTGTGAAGTTACAGAAATCAAAAGAGGAAGTGGATTTGGGAGTAACGATTACTGAAAATTTGACTCCGGACAGACACATTGATAAAATTACTGGAGAGACGATGAATTTGTTAAAAAGAGTAAGAATGGCATTCGCATATTTAGATGAAGGAATGATAAAAAAGTTGTTGATTTTCATGATAAGACCAAGATTGGAATATGTGGCAGTGGTGTGGTCTCCTCATGGAAAGAGGAATATTATAAAATTAGAAAGCGTACAAAGAGCAGTCACAAAGATGGTTCTGGAGTTGAGTAAGTTGATCTATGAAGAGAGATTAAGAATGTTGGAAATTCCTACCCTTGAAAATAGGAATGAGAGAGGGGATTTAATAAATATCTATAGAATGATAAATGGTATGGAAAATGTGGACAAAAAATGTTTTATAACTTTAGACACACAGAGTACAAGGCGACATAGTAGAAAGCTGAAGAAAGTTAACTGTAAAAGAAACATGAAGAAGTATAGTTTTCCTCACAGAAGTGTGAACAAATGGAATGAACTCAGTGAAGACGTTGTCAACGCCGTAACTGTCCATGCTTTTACAACCAAACTGGATAGATATAGAGACGGGATACCATAAGATTACTCCCCTTCCGTAAACCACAACAAGGTAAATATACACACACACACACACACACACACACACACACACACACACACATTGTAAAACTGAAAATTGATAATATTGAAAGCACATGTTGTGATGGCATATAAGTGCACTGGCCACGATCCTGTTGCTGTTGAAAAATCAGCCATCCCACAAAAAGAACAATTTTAACAGGAAAATAATATGTTTTCAGCTACAAAACAATTTCTTGAGTTACCCATATTCATTTTCTTTGCCTCAGAAAATGTTCTAGAAGTTGATAGTAAACTAAATTAAAACAGGACATTTATAATATGTTTCCAGATTGGAGTGTGTAGCCACCAGGACATATTTATACGTCCCCAGATGGTAAGGGTTAAAACAATGGTAAAGGTTAAACCAATCAGGAAGACACAGCATCATTCAGTGGCAGTGTTACCATCATCCCATGTCCTCATGTGGA
>NC_087184.1:4030000-4045000 GCF_035594125.1 Scylla paramamosain
TACACTGAGATTCACTGTACTTGCTGATGATTAATGTGTTTCCTAAAGAACTTCTTTTCTTTTAATCACAAATGAATAATGATGATAATGTAAGAAAAGTGAATAAAAAGAATGATCATAAGTGAAAAATGTGCAAGCTGCTCTCCATTCAGATCACAAATCAGAACAATCACACTACACTCTGCCACTGTAACGCCACAACTTGAAGCCACTCACACACAGTAAATGGCAGTGGCTGATGCTCTCATTTACTGAATGGCCCAAGCATTTATGTTTCTTTTTCAAGCAACTAGTAAATTTACTTTATATTACTATCAAGACCATTAACAAGATAACAACATTAACAAAATCAAAATACACTAATAACTGAGTATTCTGATAGGAATGCAGTCAACCTGCCACATGTCTGGAAGAAAAACCTGAGGTGGCGTTACCTTGTTTAAGAGTCCTAAGGTAGTGAAGGTACAGCCAGACTTGGTGAACACGCCTCTACGCATAGAAACAAAAGTCAAACTACACCTAGAAGTCTAATACAACACCAATACTAAACTGAGCACCATAAATAGAATGTGTTTTTAAACTAAAAGGCCATGAACTAAAGTTTCCTTCCAGCCAGGCAATGACAGGTGACACATTGCTTCACCTTGTAGGAGGTGAGGAGGCGCTCCACAGCATCAGCCCCAGATGTCAGCATATTCTTGGCTGTGGTGAAATACTGCGTACGCTCCGACACCCCACCGTCAGCCTGTCCACCTGTTGGCACACACAGGTAAACAGAGTGAAGTGGTATGTGCATGTTCACTACCTATAATAACCATATGGTAATCATTTTATAAGTACTGATTCTGGAAAAAATTGCACACACACACACACACACACACACACACACACACACACACACACACACACACACACACACACACACACACACACACACACACCCAGCTAGAGTGATATGCGCAAGTTAGTTTAATGTCATCCATCAAGTACTGATCTTGGAAAAAAAAATTGATAAGAACATACAAAAGTAAAGGGTTTAAATTTACCATATTTGATGGCTTATAAGACATGCCTGTTTAAAAAACAAATCTCAGGAAATGAGCCTGCATCTTATGAGGCCAAGGTTCAGCTTTGGGGCAGTGGCTAGTGGTAAGTCTATGGCAACAGTGGCCCTTACATAAAACCCCAAACATCTTCGCACATGTAAACAAAGTGATGATCGCTTCTACACCAGAAAAACAATTCCTTTTTTTTCCAAGGTAACAATGTATAACAGGTTGTACTTACTGGTAATTCAATAAAATAACACCAGTCAGGAAGAAATTAAGTGACAACACTTACACTGCACATACCAAAACAAACTTGTGGTCAGTTACACATCAAACCTGGCGACACACACAAGATTCACTGCATTCCTTAGTATGATGCCATTATTCCTTGAGGTAAGACACACCTTCATACAACTGAAATTGTGCCTATCTTTTAACATTCTCACCTTGCATACATGTTCAACAAAACTTGAAGCTAATGAGAAACTTTTCTTTTTTTTAGAAAATAGCTTACTAGCTAACAAAACAAAAGATTTTATAACTTTTATTACCTCCATGGGCTCTGACAATGTCACTGCCTATGCCATACTTGTTTACACCTCACAACAGGACTGGTGTAAGGACCAGTGTTGGAAGGTACTAACAAATATTAAGGTTTTTTAAATGTAAAATACTGGGATGTAATAAGGATCTGAATACATATGAGAGGGGTTCAAATGTCAAGCGAAACCCTTCACATCATATTCAGAGCTTAAACCCACTTATTTATCCTTTTTTTTTTCTTTAATTCCTGCCCAAACTGAGGTGCGTCTTAAAAGCCCCTGTGTCTTATAAGCCATCAAATACAGTATGCGGTTAAATTTAATAAGGAGATCCAAAGAAGCTCATTCTCAGAGTGGCAGGTGAATGGTATGGACTCGATGATTAGGTTGTTAGTGAAGTCAAGAGGAAGCTTATAAGATAAATTTATGGCCAGGAATGACAGGTGAGTATAGGTATGTATTGTGTGTACAGGGACTGCCATGTATAGGCCTGCTGACTTCCTGCACTATCCCGTATGTTCTTGTGTTCTTGTACTCTAAAACATTAAAATAAAAAATAACAAATAAATAAATATATATATATATAGACCACAAAAAATCAAAATAAATAAGTAAAATAAACTTATGAGTGTCACAAAATTTCTACACAAACAGATCACAATGAAATACAAACAATAAAGAATTATCAAACTAAAGACAAATGACCTTACTAACATCCTCTTGAAAGGGGCCAAGGTAAGACAAATAATCTACTTGCTTCCTCATCTCATCATTGGAGTAAACACACAAAGGAGAGGGCTCACAGTCCTCTTGCCATACACTATGAACATGCAAGGAAAACAATGGCAGTATTGTTCCACCCCACAAACTGAGTGTGGTCACCTCTCCCCTTCATCACCACAGCAATGGAGTAAAGATGAGAGAGAGAGAGAGAGAGAGAGAGAGAGAGAGAGAGAGAGAGAGAGAGAGAGAGAGAGAGAGAGAGAGAGAGAGAGAGAGAGAGAGAGAGAGAGAGAGAGAGAGAGAGAGAGAGAGAGAGAGAGAGAGAGAGAGAGAGAGAGAGAGAGAGAGAGAGAGAGAGAGAGAGAGAGAGAGAGAGAGAGAGAGAGAGAGAGAGAGAGAGAGAGAGAGAGAGAGAGAGAGAGAGAGAGAGAGAGAGAGAGAGAGAGAGAGAGAGAGAGAGAGAGAGAGAGAGAGAGAGAGAGAGAGAGAGAGAGAGAGAGAGAGAGAGAGAGAGAGAGAGAGAAATATAAGCTTAAAATAAAGTGGAAGTACACTGAAGTAGTAAACCAACACATGTGAGTCACCACCCAACTTTCCTGCACACCTTCCCAACAAACCTGTTGTGTACCATGCATTATGAAGATATCTTATCTCCATCTGCTCATTTATATGACCGAACACTCCAACATTGACCTGTTCAACAACACACCACTAGAGGCTGTGTGGCAAGACCTGGGGCCCACATGATATCACCCTACAAAACAAGAGTACAGTGGTAGTAACAAGAACCTCATTGTCACTAATATTAAACTGGAAGGCAATGAAATTTAAAGCTGCCAAAACCACAAGTAACCAAAACTTACACTTAAACTGGACCCACATGATATCATCCTACAAGACAAAGAGTACAGTGGCAGTAACTGAACCTTATTGTCACTAATATTAAGCTAGAAGGCAAGGAAATTCAAAGCTACCAGACCACTAGGTCCCTCATATCACCCTACAAGACAAGAGCAATAACAGTAAGTAACAGGAACTTAACTGTAAAATATTAAGCTAGGAGTTGAGGAAATCTAAAACTTCCAAGACCACAGATACCCAAAATTACCCCTTAATTTATCACAATCTAAGGATTTAGCTGTATGATTTTCAAGTTTCATCCCTCAAGACACTGCCTGACATGTTCAAAATGGAGTAGCTAATCAATCACTGGACCTGGGCACTGATTGGTTGGCATAAAACTACAATACAGAAGGGAAAGTGCTCTGACACATCTGACCTGGACTTGCAGATACACAGAAAACTGAAGTAACTGATGACAGGAGAAATAAGATAAAAAGACATCACAAAACTTATGGAAACAAAGGGGAGGAGGTCAAAAGAAATCAAGGAATAAGAGTAAGAGTATAAAAAGTAAATGCACAGACAATGACAAGAGAAAAAAATATTAGGTTAGAAGAAATCAACAAATAGTGAGTCAAAAAAAAATATGCACAGAAAATTATTTGAAAATAAAGAACAGAGACTTGGAATTGTTGCTATAAAGGCAATATCTTCCTATTACAAGCAATGACTGATACCCAGTGAAAGAATATTACATCATTTTGGACAGAGAGAGAGAGAGAGAGAGAGAGGAGAGAGAGAGAGAGAAGAGAGAGAGAGAGAGAGAGAGAGAGAGAGAGAGAGAGAGGAGAGAGAGGAGAGAGAGAAGAGAGAGAGAGAGAGAGAGAGAGAGAGAGGAGAGAGAGAGAGAGAGAGAGAGAGAGAGGAGGAGAGAGAGAGAGGGAGAGAGAGAGAGAGCAAAATGCAAAAAGGGTACGCTGGAGTGAAAAACAGACATTATGAAACACAGACGCAAAGACAATGCGACTGGAACTGATGGCAAATGGCAGTGGTGGTGGGTGATGATGATAAATAAGAGAAAAGACTACACAAAACATACAACCCAAAAAAGTAAATAAAAAAAAAGAGAGAGAGAGATTAGGAGAGGACAAGACAAAGGCAGCATGACCAGTACTGAAGTAGACAAGAGAAGCCTTATTTCACCAAGAGTAAAGGAAGACAAAGGAACGAAAAGAACATTACATATCCGCATTACTTCTGAAGTGAAAGAGGAAGGAATGCAGAGAAAAACAGATATGTATTAAGAGAGGTTGATGCAATTATCATCCTGACAAGAATCCAAGAGGAGGAGCCTTAACTTGACTAATGGAGTCAATGAGGATGCAATAGAGTATAAAAAAAAGGACATTAGAAGAGGCCAATGAGTAAAAAAGGAAGGAATGAAGAGTGAAAAGACATTACGGGAGACTGATACAAAGATTATAAACCTGACCAAAACCAAAACCAGAAGAGCCTTACTTTCACAAATAACATGAAAGAGGAAAAAAATAGAGTAAAAAAAAGACTCTAGGATAGGTTGATGTAAAGATTATCACCCCCAACCACAGATGAGGAGCCTTATTTTATGCTAATGGTGAAAGAGGAAGGAAGAGTGAAAAACAGACATTAGGAGAGGCTGAGGAGTAAAAGAGGAAAAGAATACATAGCAAAAAAGATATAAGAAGAAATTCAGACAGATTATCACCCTAACCAGAACCAACAAAAAGTGGCCTTACTTTCACTGATGGTTGAGGTGAGCAGTGGTATGGAAGTCATCACCATGCCAGCTCCTGACCACACGTACTTCATGAGGAACTGCTCCAGCATAATGTACCACAGCCTCTTGTTGAAGATTATGTTCATCTGCCTCACCAAGGAGTGGTACCCCTGCTGCAGGATGCCCAGCTCGACCTGTGATGCAACACACAACACTTACACACTCAAGCCGAAACACAACACACAACACACTCCTACACACTCCCCAACCTACAATACACCACACAACACACTCACACACACTCCTCAACCTACAACATACCACACAATACACTCACACACTGATCAACCTGCAACACATCACACAACACAAATTACTATCATTACTATTACTATTTTTATTATTATTATTATTATTATTATTATTATTATTATTATTATTATTATTATTATTATTATCATTATTATTATTATTTCATTACTCTTACACTTTGATCAACTTGACTTTTTATTTCTCACATGCCAGAGTCTCAGGACAAAAAAAAGTGGGAAAAATGGATTTATTTTGCTATTCTAAAAAAAAGTTGTTCCAGAGAATTTTGAAAAACAAAGACAAACAATCAGAGAGAGAGAGAGAGAGAGAGAGAGAGAGAGAGAGAGAGAGAGAGAGAGAGAGAGAGAGAGAGAGAGAGAGAGGAGAGAGAGAGAGAGAGAGAGAGAGAGAGAGAGAGAGAGAGAGTGAAACACAACTTTCTAATTAATTTCAACATCTGGTAAACAACTCTAGAACTTCCTGCCTGCTTTTGTATTCCCTCCTATTTTAACTTTAATTGTATCAAGACACTTCTCAAATTTTAAACAATCCTTCAGACTGCATTCTTTGGGGACTTGAACCTTCAGTGGACTTCTTTTTTTTTTAGCCATTTTGTTGCCCTTGCCCAGAGCCCCTTACATAAATCAAATAATAAAAATCTATCTGCTTCCCTACACACCAGGCTGGCAATCCCACACAAACCAGGTCAGACAAGGCACCACATACTCACATACACAATATTCACACTCAGCCCCATGAACCCCTGTTGGTAACATATCTCATGGACCACCCTTCTATACCCCAGGAGCTTCAGCATACCACAGTTGGACACATACATCCCCAGCAAGGCCTAACAACATACACTGGCTTACCCTGGCATCTTCATAAATAGATTAAATAAAACACAAAATCCACGTTACCTTCTGGCCGCCATAGAAAGCAATCTCCTCCGCGTTGGCAATGATACGTGAGTGGATGGCACGCAGGTAACCTTTGCGGTGTGCCTCCTCTGCCACCAGGGAGCCAAACTTGGGTGACACTCTCCTGAGGATGCGCCCTGTGATGAGCACAACCAGGGTCCCCAGCACTGGCCCTGAGGAGAACCATGGTGGATTAAACAACAGGATTATACTCAGGTTCTCATTAGTTGAACAACCACTCAGGCTAAACTAGAAAAAAATATTCACAAATAAGGGTTAAAAAATTGTAATAAATGGGACAATAAAGGAGATAAAAAGCTAATTTTGAAATGCTTTGTTCTCCTATGATGATTACTGTCAAAGGTCACAGAAATGGTCAGTCAGATTTTCAAGGGTCTTCTTTCATGTCAATGATGCAGAATCCTTGTTGCTAGGATCATGAAAACACCCTTGAAAACCCCAATAACCTCCATTATGCTGCATCTTGACAATAAAGTTATCTATCTATCTATCTATCTATTTAAACTAGAAATAAGACATCCAAACACTTGAGAATAAACATCACAACTCCTTGGTGATAAAACTGCATAAAGACCTACAGTTCTTTCACACATGACAGCTTACATCATTACTTGAACCATATGAAAACACAAAGCCAATATTTATTTTGAGGTATTGTAACTCTTCCTCTCCACTCACATGCCTCTCCCTCCTCTTCTCAGTTTCTTGGCATACTATTACAACACCAGAGTCTGTATCTTCCTTGCAAAACACTTGAAGGCAATGTTTATTTCAAGGTAGGCATGCTGTCACTCCTTCCCTCCCACTTTGTTCCCCTCACTCACACACCTCTCCTTCCCTCACTCAGCAACCTGGTATGCCATCATAACACTGGCCTGTATCTTTGTTGCATAACACTCTTACCACACTGCCGTGCGCTCTACACATGAGTGTCGGCAAGCTGCGATTCAAAAATGTTTGATTTGTTAACTTTTTATGTTATGAGGTAATATCATTCCTGATTTATGAATGCAAAGTTAACCTACACAATCTGAAATAACAAAGATTTACCTTAGGAAAATAACTGAAAATGTAAAAATATTTGAAAAAAATTATGGTTTTGTAATTTACATACACATTTTTTTCTATCAATGAATGTTTTTTTATAGAACACACCTCATTCTTAAATCTATGTCTTCATTATATATATATATATATATATATATATATATATATATATATATATATATATATATATATATATATATATATATATATATATATATATATATATATATATATTGAGGAGTGTTTTCACAGAACACACCACATTCCTAAACCACAATTCAGTATCAAGGAATCAGCGATGCTGCCAGCCTGTACCTACACACTGCCTTATCTGCTCACACCACACAGACAAAGGTCACTCTTGCCTCACCACTGCCACACTAAAACACATGACGACTGCACCTGCACCACAACTTGTCAAGGAGGAACAATTTACTTGGTGATACTGAACTTTATTCTTATTGTCAATGTGATTCAGTCTACTCAGTGGATTTTTTAAGAATCTTCAATTAATTCCTCCTATGTTATTGTGTGGTAATCTGAGGCTATTGAGATAAGAGAACTTAGGTTAAGTGAAATATGTAGTCATTAGTATGTAATGCTCAAAAACTTCTTACTGTTAAAATAATCTGGTGTACTGATTGTTTTCTCTGGGCATTTTACATTACTTGCTCTCCTACTGTGTGGTCTCAAGTTACTGGAATGAGAGAACCTAGGTGTAACCAGTGAAATATATAATTCTGTAATGCTCAAGTCATTCTATCTTGTTGTTGTGATTTTGTCTTACTGTTTCCCAACTAGTATCTTACACTGCCTACTCTTCTATTACAGAGCAGTTACCTGACTGAGATGAGAGAATTAAGGTTAGGCTGGTGAAATATATAAACCTATTTCAGTAGCTTTAAATAACCACACAATAATAGACATTACTATGTTTTACAAAATCTATGTATGAATAAGTTGTTTGTTTTTCTAGTACAGTACCTAACCTCTTCAACAACATGAGGGCTACATTGCTGGAGAGGCCATACTACTGACCCCTTCCTGGCTAGGGTTCTGCACATATACATGCTTCAAAAGTGGGACCATTTGATGGCACATCTAGCCAGATGTTCACCTTCATGTGACTGTACTGGATTGTGGCAGGGTCTATATATCGATGCTTCCTTTCTTCTAAATATCATTCATTTCCTTGTTATTTGACACGCCAGACTTGCTCAGATAGACAGGAATTCAGTGAAGTCTATATGTGAACATCACTTATCTTCAAGTGTGCAGCAAAGTATATATATACTCGTATATATATATATATATATATATATATATATATATATATATATATATATATATATATATATATATATATATATATATATATATATATATATATATATATATATATATATATATATATATATATATATATATATTTTTTTTTTTTTTTTTTTTTTTTTTTTTTTATGTAGGAAGGACACTGGCCAAGGGCAACAAAAATCTAATAAAAAAATGCCCACTGAAATAACAGTCCCATAAAAGGGTCAAAGCAGTAGTTAAAAATTGATGAATAAGTGTCTTGAAACCTCCCTCTTGAAGGAATTCAAGTCATAGGAAGGTGGAAATACAGAAGCAGGCAGGGAGTTCCAGAGTCTACCAAAGAAAGGGATGAATGATTGAGAATACTACTCTAGCGTTAGAGAGGTGGACAGAATAGGGGTGAGAGAAAGAAGAAAGTCTTGTGCAATGAGGCCGCGGGAGGAGGGGAGGCACTCAGTTAGCAAGATCAGAAGAGCAGTTAGCATGAAAATAAAAGTACAAGACAGCTAGAGATACAACATTGCGACGTTGAGAGAGAGGCTGAAGACAGTCAGTTGGAGGAGAGGAGTTGATGAGACGAAAAGCTTTTGATTCCACCCTGTCTAGAAGTGCAGTGTGAGTGGAACCCCCCAGACATGTGAAGCATATTCCATACATGGGTGGATAAGGCCCTTGTACAGAGTTAGCAGCTGGGGGGGGGTGAGAAAAACTGGCGGAGACGTATCAGAATGCCTAACTTCATAGAAGCTGTTTTAGCTAGAGATGAGATGTGAAGTTTCCAGTTCAGATTATAAATAAAGGACAGACCGAGGATGTTCAGTGTAAAAGAGGGGGACAGTTGAGTGTCACTGAAGAAGAGGGGATAGTTGTCTGCAAGGTTGTGTCAAGTTGATATTTGGAGGAATTGAGTTTTTGAGGCATTGAACAATACCAAGTTTGCTCTGCCCCAATCAGAAATTTTAGAAAGATCAGAAGTCAAGCGTTCTGTGGCTTCCCTACGTGAAATGTTTACCTCCTGAAGGGTTGGACGTTTATGAAAAGACGTGGAAAAGTGCAGGGTGGTATCATCAGTGTAGGAGTGGATAGGACAAGAAGTTTGGTTTAGAAGATCATTAATGAATAATAAGAGAGTGGGTGACAGGACAGAACCCTGAGGAACACCACTGTTAAAAGATTTAGGGGAAAAACAGTGACCGTCTACCACAGCAGCAATAGAATGGTCAGAAAGGAAACTTGAGATGAAGTTACAGAGAGAAGGATGGAAGCTGTAGGAGGGTAGTTTAGAAATCAAAGCTTTGTGCCAGATTCTATCAAAAGCTTTTGATATGTCTAAGGCAACAGCAAAAGTTTCACCAAAATCTCTAAAAGAGGATGACCAAGACTCAGTAAGGAAAGCCAGATTACCAGTAGAATGGCCTTGACAGAACCCATACTGGTGATCAGATAGAAGGTTATGAAGTGATAGATGTTTAAGAATCTTCCTGTTGAGGATAGATTCAAAAACTTTAGATAGGCAGGAAATTAAAGCAATAGGACAGTAGTTTGAGGGATTAGAACGGTCACTCTATTTAGGAACAGGCTGAATGTAGACAACCTTCCAGCAAGAAGGAAAGGTAGATGTTGACAGACAGAGCTGAAAGTGTTTGACTAGGCAAGGTGCAAGCATGGAGGCACACTTTCGGAGAACAATAGGAGGGACCCCATCAGGTCCATAAGCCTTCTGAGGGTTTAGGCCAGCAGGGGCATGGAAAACATCATTGCGAAAAATTTTAATAGGTAGCATGAAGTAGTCAGAGGGTGGAGGAAGAGGGAGGAACAAGCCCACAATTGTCCAAGGTAGAGGTTTTAGCAAAGGTTTGAGCGAAGAGTTCAGCTTTAGAAATAGATGTGATAGCAGTGGTGCCATCTGATTGAAATAAAGGAAGGAAAGAAGAAGAAGCAAAGTTATTAGAAATATTTTTGGCTAGATGCCAGAAGTCATGAGGGGAGTTAGATCTTGAAAGGTTTTGACACTTTCTATTAATGAAGGAGTTTTTGGCTAGTTGGAGAACAGACTTGGCATGGTTCTAGGCAGAAATATAAAGTGCATGTGATTCTGGTGATGGAAGGCTTAAGTACCTTTTGTGGGCCACCTCTCTATCATGTATAGCACAAGAACAAGCTGTGTTAAACCAAGGTTTAGAAGGTTTAGGTCGAGAAAAAGAGTGAGGAATGTACGCCTCCATGCCAGACACTATCATCTCTGTTATGCGCTCGGCTTACAAGGACGGGTCTCTGACACAAAAGCAGTAGTCATTCCAAGGAAAATCAGCAAAATACCTCCTCAGGTCCCCCCAGCTAGCAGAGGCAAAATGCCAGAGGCACCTTCGCTTAGGGGGATCCTGAGGAGGGATTAGAGCGATAGGACAAGATACAGATATGAGATTGTGATCGGAGGAGCCCAAAGGAGAAGAAAGGGTGACAGCATAAGCAGAAGGATTAGAGGTCAGGAAAAGGTCAAGAATGTTGGGCGTATCTCCAAGACGGTCAGGAATATGAGTAGGGTGTTGCACCAATTGCTCTAGGTCGTGGAGGATAGCAAAGTTGAAGGCTAGTTCACCAGGATGGTCAGTGAAGGGAGAGGAAAGCCAAAGCTGGTGGTGAACATTGAAGTCTCCAAGAATGGAGATCTCTGCAAAAGGGAAGAGGGTCAAAATGTGCTCCACTTTGGAAGTTAAGCAGTCAAAGAATTTCTTATAGTCAGAGGAGTTAGGTGAAAGATATACAGCACAGATAAATTTAGTTTGAGCGTGACTCTGTAGTCGTAGCCAGATGATGGAAAACTCGAAAGATTCAAGAGCATGGGCACGAGAGCAGGTTAAGTCATTGCACACATAAACGCAAAATCCAGCTTTGGATTGAAAATGAGGATAGAGAAAGTAGGAGGGAACAGAAAAGGGGCTACTGTCAGTTGCCTCAGACACCTGAGTTTCAGTGAGGAAAAGAAGATGAGGTTTAGAAGAGGAGAGGTGGTGTTCTACAGATTGAAAATTAGATCTTAGACCACAAATGTTGCAGAAGTTAATGAAGAAAAAGTTGAGGGGGGTGTCGCAGTCCGACCTGGGGACATTTATGGTCCCCTCCCCAGATGGGGACTCCGAGGCTGGTGTAGGAGTCGCCATGATGATTTTGAAATTTTTGAGTGAAGGGTGTGTGTGTTATTAGGTGCTTGTAGTTTTGTGTGGAGGAAGAGAGTTGTCTTTAAAGGGCAGGCTGTGACTGTCCCCTTGTGTTGTGAGACACAAAGGGGATGTGTGTATATATATATATATATATATATATATATATATATATATATATATATATATATATATATATATATATATATATATATATATATATATATATATATATATACACATATGAAGGGCAACAAGAATTAAGTAAACACAAGTCAGTATATTGATGTCCCGTATCTTTAAGCTTGCGGTAGTCTATATATAGCTACCATGCATCCTTAGAGTTGTGGAAGTCTATATATTGACATCAGCCTACAGTACTCACATGCAGCAACACATGGCTGGAGGTTGGCAGGGTTTAAATACAGACCATTCTATATTCATCAGTACACACATCTGCCCTGCCACTGGGAAGGGGTTAAAAATTGTGCTATTTACACAACTTTCCCACAAGAATGAACATTAACAAGAAGGGACTCTGGGAACACCTGCTTATTCATGAGATCATCTTACTCAAGAAGGGACTCTGGGAACACCTGCTTATTTATGGTCATCTTACTCAAGAAGAGGGTCTGGGAACACCTGCTTATTCATGAGGTCATCTTCCTCAAGAAGGGACTCTGGGAACACCTGCTTATTCATGAGGTCATCTTACTCAAGAAGGGACTCTGGGAACACCTGCTTATTCATGAGGTCATCTTACTCAAGAAGAGGCTCTGGGAACACCTGCTTATTCATGAGGTCATCTTACTCAAGAAGGGACTCTGGGAACACCTGCTTATTCATGTGGTCATCTTACTCAAGAAGGGACTCTGGGAACACCTGCTTATTCATGAGGTCATCTTACTCAAGAAAAGGCTCTGGGAACACCTGCTTATTCATGTGGTCATCTTACTCAAGAAGGGACTCTGGGAACACCTACTTATTCATGAGATCATCATACTCTATACCTCACACTGGTCTTCTGATAAGTGGCTATCTAAAGCAGCCTGATAAGATACCTAAACTGGGGAAAAACAGGTATCACTTTAAACATTCATCAAGGAGAATGCCATGAATAAAACAATTCCCTGCTTGAAGATCTTGCTGAGTCACAGGCTGAGGTGACTTGAGTAGCCTATGACTGCTGGTGTATCTCTTACAGGAGTCCCTCAGCCAGCCATAAATGTTGTTATTATGTTAAGCTTATCTAGTTCACTTCTATTCATGCCTGTATTCCTCCCACCCTTGGCTGTTGCTTCAGTACTGCATCATCAACATTAAGTGTACACACACACACACACACACACACACACACACACACACACACACACACACACACACACACAACAACGATACAAATATGTTAAATGAATTTACGAGGAAGTTAGATAAAAATAAATATGGAGGTAGGACAGCACAAGCATAGCTCTTTTCCTATATGTAAATAGACACACACACACACACACACACACACACACACACACACACACACAAAGAAAAAATGGTGAAAAAAAGTTAAAATAAAAATGTGTATTTTAATATTATTCATTTTCTTCCTCGCTTATGAATTAAACAAATTGGAAATATTATATTACAAAGATAATAATAATAATAATAATAATAATAATAATAATAATAATAATAATAATAATAATAATAATAATAATAATAATAATAAATATTCATCCTGTTATAATGGGTTGAAGTAAAAAAAAAGTTAATTTAAAAAGATAGGAGAGAATTGGTTGTCAAACAGAGTAGTGGATGAATGGAATAGACTCAGTAATCAGGATGTTAGTGCTGAGTCACTACAGAGGTCTCAAAGATTAGACAAATGTATAGATGAGGATGATGGGTGGAAATAGATAGGTATATTTCATACAGGGACTGCCAAATGTAAGCCTGATGACTTCTTCCAACAAATAATATTTTCTAATGTTCTTATATATTCTTGAACTTACAACCTGATTACCAACTCTGTTCCACTCATCCACTAATGTGTTTCCAGTTTCCTCACACATTAAACTTTCAGCACACTATCTGTCACCCTCAAACTTTAACTGCTTACACCATTAAGTTCACTCAAGTTCAGTGCAAGGCACTCTCAGGTTCTGGTCACAGTTTGAAGTGCAGCACATTGTTGTTGTTATTATCATCATTACAGTATCATTATCATCATAATGTTGTCACTCATCCACATCAGCTCCAGACCTCCATGAGAATGTTCCTTTCCACCCAGGGCTGACAGGGCTAAGAGTGTGAATGATGTGTAACAGAGTGTGGTGCTTTGTCTGGGACACCTTGTGTGGGATTGCCAGCCTGGTATTATTATTATTACCATTATTATTGTTATTATTATGGAAGAGGTATAAATCAGTAAAAAAAAGTATGGTTTTTAAATACTTCAGAAAACAATAACTGAATATTCATCTTGAAACATGATAGGTATAGTTGTTTAGATGTTCATTTTGAAAGAGTAATGGGAACATTTGCTCTATCCCAACTTTGTATCTGCACTACATGGGGAAGGCTCATTCCAAACAGTGACCCATACAGAAACAGGATACACATACTGAGATCAAAGTTTCACAGAAGGTAATTTCCCAAGATACAGCTATGTACTCTGCAATGAAACATCCTGAGGTGACTATAAATATGATCTGCAAGTCCTTCTTCTTCTTCTCCTTCTGCCATATCCCTAAGGTGAGGGGTTGGCACCATGAACGAGTCTCCTTCAGTTGTCTCTGTCCCCTGCATCTTCCTCTGTGACTACCATCCTTTGCAGCTCCACCACAATTCCATCCCTCCATCTCACTCTCTGTCTTCCCCTCAATCTTCTCCCTTCAACTAGTTTTCTTTGGGCTGTTTTATTGAACTTGCAATAAATACTAATGGATATTGAAACCAGTCTCATTTCAAGCTCATGTTGACCCTTGTTCATACAGCAGCTGCTCTCCACTTTTATCTCACTTTTGATAAGCTCATGTGTGTGGCCCGAGACACACATGTACTTGTAATGTGTTGCCTCTTCATCTATTCTTTTCCAATCCTCCTCTCATCTACAACATGCTACTGTACACACCCTCTTGCCTCTTCATCTATTCTCTTCCAATCCTCCTCTCATCTACAACATGCTACTGTACACACCCTTTTGCCTCTTCATCTATTCTTTTCCAATCCTCCTCTCATCTACAACATGCTACTGTACACACCCTCTTGCCTCTTCATCTATTCTTTTCCAATCCTCCTCTCATCTACAACATGCTACTGTAC
>NC_087184.1:4047500-4137500 GCF_035594125.1 Scylla paramamosain
TGTTTGCCTTGATGACAGTAAAGAGGGTAGGGAGCTCATTATTCACAGAGATGCCTCTTCTCCCTGCATCTCTCTAAGTTGTCATATTCTTAAATGTGTTGACACAAGGACTACATACAAACTACACTCTCCAGTAAACTGTTTTACTTATGTATTCACAGCCCTCACATCAAAGAAGTTTCCTCTCCTATGGGTCTTTTGCACTTGGTCTGTGTCGTCTTGCCGTCATACTATCACATGGCTCTGGGAACAAGTTGGAAGGAGTGGGAGTGGTCAACATTTTCAAGGTAAAAGTTTGTATATCTCCATCATGCCCCCTCTCACTTGTCTTGGCTCCAGTGTGGCAAGACCCAGTGCTTGTAGTCTTTGGTCATATGTAACGCCTTTCAGAGCTGGAACAAGTTTGGTTCTTGTGCCTCATTCTGAGGTGTGGATGGGGAGCACTGGCATGAATAATCAAGGAGTAAGAAACTAAAGGATTCGTTTATTCAGCTGCTCCACTTCGTTAAAAGTTATGTTACGTGTAAATTAGGTTTTATTTTTATTTATTTATTTATTTTTATTTTTTATTTTTTTCACCAGATGTGATGCAGCTCAGCATCCTGTGACACCTGGCAATGGATGGCTTGCGATGGAAAAAATTAAGTGAACAAAATAAAGTTCTTTCAAGCAGAAAATTATTAGATTTATTCAAAACACACAAAAAAAAGTACCAGAAAAATCTTTTCAGCACTATGTGAAACAGGTGTCACTTACTGAGTAAACACCACTCCTTTACCTGTGAGCAAACCCTGCTGGGTAATTAAGTTCTTGATTCAAAATTTTATATTTCTAATAGATTTTGCTGTGTTTTTAATAATTCTGATGTTTGCTTTTCATTGGAAATTGAGTTTCTCTTTACTCAAGGTCAGATGAGTAATGAAAAAACTAGTGATTTCCCAGAAAAACAAACATCAGGTTAATTCAAAACACAGCAAAATACATCTGAAAAATATAGCTTTCACTAAAAAATAAGTAAATTATTAAAACAAACAGTGTTTTACCTGTGACCAAACCCTTGTGTCTGGCCCTGACAGACCTAGGTGTGGGGTACCTACCTGGTAGACTGGCGCCGCCCCGCGCCCTGGCAAGGGCCACGAGGGAGTATGAAATGAGCAGGGAGTCCAGCAGGGGCTTGGTGATGTGGGAGTAGAGGTGCGCGATGCTGGAGGTGAAGGCTGTGATGTCCTCGGTGAGGCAGTGGTCGGCGTTCTCCAGCCGGCCGTCCAGGTTGGACACGCGGTAGTAGCACTGGTTGCGGAAGTACAGGTCGTAGGAGTACTTGACGAGGCAGGTGCGGAAGGTGAGCGCCAGGTGGGACTCCAGGAAGCGGATCATAGAGTTGATGAAGGTGGCGGGCACGGCGATGCCGATCCACTTGGTCATCATGAGGGCAAACTTGGCCACGTCCTTCCTCACGATGTACTTGACCACGCGGCCCTCCAGCTCCGCCACGTAGATGGACAGGAAGGTCCTGGTGACCAGCGTGACGGTGTGCACGGCCAGCAGCAGCGCGGACTTAGACCACACGCCAGGGATGATGATCCTCATTAGCTTCCTGAGCTGCATGAAGAAGTCCCTGTTCACAGTGGGCCCGCGCTTCTTCTCCTGGATGATCTCCTCCCTGTTCTTCTCCCGCGGCTCCTGGTAGGTGAGGCCCAGCTGTATCTCCCGCACCTTGGGGTACACCACTTTGTAAATATACAGAGCCACCACCACACTCATCCCGCCCCTCGTCAAGTTTGTCTCGCTAACATTGAGTTTCTGTGAAGTGTCTCGGATCAGTTTGGACACCGCGTTCGTCATCGTTCCGATATTCTGTAGGCTTACTTATCTTATAAATTGTATATATCACATGAATTTAAAGCCAATTGATGTATGTGGGGACTAGGAACGGAGGGAGGTGGGTGTGAAGGGTGCGTCTCCTCCCCAGCACTGCCAGAGAACGACTGCTGCAGACGACACACATACACACACACACACACACACACACACACAGTTCGCGGGACTTTTTGTCCGCCTTTCTAACGGCACGCAATTAATGAACTTATTTAATCTCCTCTCGTATCTTCAAGATTTTTATTCATTCTAATTCCCATAATTTAATTTTTTCTCGATATTTTCTGTATCTGAGAAGCAGTATCTTTCCACTGTATTCACAAATATTCACTTAAGACTCTCCAAGCCTGTTTTCGATGTTTAGGGTGGGGGAAAATAAGTATATTTCTATTAAATTCACAAATATTCACAGAAGGCTATCCAAAGGCATATTACCTGTATTCAGAAACTATTATTTCGTCAAGATTATTTTCAAAGAAAACGATAATAATGAGTTTGATTTTCAAGTGTTTTTGCCATAGATGATGCTGAATATTTGTTAATATAGAGCACGTTTGATAAAAAGTAGCCGTGATAGGACGCTGAAGCATTTGTGAATACGGGCATGTGACTCTTGTTCCCTCTCCTCCACCCTTTGACTATTTCATGCTACCGATTAAGATCCTTCGCAGAGATGTTTTGCATGCCCTCGCTGTCCTAAACCCTTGGAAGGCTTATGGACCTGATGGGGTCCCTCCTATTGTTCTCCGAAACTCTCCGCGTTTGCACCTTGACTTGTCAAACTCTTTCAACTCTGTCTATCAACATCTACCTTTCCTTCTTACTGGAAGTTTGCCTACACTCAGCCTGTTCCTAGAAAGAGTGACTGTTCTAATCCCTCAAACTACCGTTCTATTGCTTTAATTTCCTGTCTGTCTAAAGTTTTATCTATCTATCTATCTATCTATCTATCTATCTATCTATCTATATATATATATATATATATATATATATATATATATATATATATATATATATATATATATATATATATATATATATATATATATATATATATATATATATATATATATATATATATATATATATCCTCAAAAGGAAGACTGTTAAACATCTATCACTTCACAACTTTCTATCTGATCGCCAGTATGGGTTCCGTCAAGGCCGCTCTACTGGTGATCGTCTTGCTTTCTTTACTGAGTCTTGGTCATTCTCTTTCAGAGATTTTGGTGAAATTTTTGTTGTTGTCTTAGACATATCAAAAGCTTTTAATGGAGTCTGGCACAAAGCTTTGGGAGCAGACCCCTTGCAAGGAAGGGAGTATTGCTTGACCAATATACTTTTGAAATAAAATTAATCCATTATTATTATTATTATCATTATTATTATTATTATTATTATTATTATTATTATTATTATTATTATTAATGATAATAATAATAATAATAATAATAATAATAATGATAATATTATTATTATTATTATTTTTTTTTTTCATTTTTTTTATTTATTTATTTTTTTACTTATGAACACATTCTTATCATTCCTGTTCTTTTAAATGATCAAATCTCTCCTTAAATACTGATGGTGTGCCTCGATCATTTTACTGACTAGCTCACTGTGCCGTGGGATGAAAAAATGTTGAAAATCACTGAGATAGAAGGTTTACGAATCTTCCTGTTGAGGATAGATTAAAAAACTTTAGAAAGGCAGAAAATTAAAGTAATAGGACGGTAGTCTGAGGTAGTTTCTTTTTAGGAACAGGCTGAATGTAGGCAACCTTCTAGCAAGAAGGAAAGGTAAATGTTGATAGAGTTGAAAGAGTTTGACTAGGCAAGGCGCAAGCACGGAGGCACAGTTTCGGAGAACAATAGGAGTGACCCCATCAGGTCCACAAGCTTTCCAAGGGTTTAGGCCAGCGAGGGCATGGGAAACATCACTGCGAAAGATCTTAATGGGCAGCATGATGTAGTTAGAGGGTGGAGGAGAGGGAGGAACAATCCCTGAATCATCCAAGGTAGAGTTTTTAGCAAAGGTTTGAGCGAAGAGTTAAGCTTTAGAAATAGATGAGACGGCAGTGGTGCCATCAGGTTGAAATAAAGGAAGGAAAGATGAAGAAACAAAGTTATTGGAGATGTGTGTTAACACTTGATGTGTCATGTACTCTTCCGTGCCACCAGACACCACAACAAGATAACGCCCCTAAAGGCGCCGCCCACGGACCGGTACAGACTCAGCGCGATTCCCACCATGGTGCGAGCCATCAACCAGTAGTATTTCGCTTCTAGATTTGACTTAGCTTTAGGATTAATGTTAAGTATTTCCCCATCCCCCTCTGTTTATTATTATTATTATTATTATTATTATTATTATTATTATTATTATTATTATTGAATATAGACTTGCGCTGCGCATCAGCAAACACTTCATAGCAACTCATCTCATCAAATTGAAATTGGTAAGTAATGAGCCAACAGCGCTTACATGTATGAACATGCAAAATTGAAATTTCTTCTGTAATTTTGAGCTCTAAATTTTGTCTCAGGGAGTGCGAAGACGTCGCATTAGATTAGCTAAGAATTGGATTCTCTGCGAAATATTGCATAAAACAAAGCTTAATTCGTTTATCGCAAAGTTTTGAGTTATAGGTTGTTGTACTGAAGCGTTGTGCTGGCTGTGGTGTCTCCAGGTGTAATGCTACCTGTCATCAAATCAGCTTTTTTTTTATTTATTTATTTTGCCAATATTGTTTTAAACATATGTCATAGTACAACTCTCAAGCTTAAAAACGAGGACGCAAAGAGCTTCCTATGATCAATAGTAAGTTTGCTACGAGTGCGAGACGCGGGCAATATTCAGAAACGTGATATCATTGAGACCAGACACATTAGACACAAAATTAAATGTACCATCTACGGATACGTACAGCTCGTTGCCTAGCCTTTTTTTTTTTTAGCAAAATAAACGTTCAAAGAAAAAAAAAAAACTCAAAAGTTTTAAAAAGATAAATAGATGGGCTGAGTGTGCAGCGATCGACGCTCGTGCATGTAAGTACCCGTATGAAGGGGTTGTACTGGTCACATATAAGCACTCCCTGTGCCACAGCATCGCACATATTATATCGACTTGATATAAAAGCTCTCGTGGAAGTTAACAAGATCTTCAGGGGCGTTTTCATGATTCTTAGGAAAGCTTAACATAAAATTTGCACCATGAATATATATATATATATATATATATATATATATATATATATATATATATATATATATATATATATATATATATATATATATATATATATATATATATATATATATATATATATAGTAATACCCACGAGAATCTGGAAAAGAAAATCATATGTTCTCTTTCGAAAATAATTCTTATGGGAACGCAAATTCTCTCACAACACGCGTGCCTATCCTAGCTCTTTATTCCTTCTAATTGTGAAAAAAAAAAAAACATCCAAAAGAGTCCGAAAAATCATCTGTGACTTTTTAAAATAACCCTTATAAATTTACGAGAGAAGCAGCTAGAGCCTTTCAGAACACGCACGGGTCCTTGTGTTATTCTGTCCTTCGATCTCCTCTTCCTCCTCCTCTTAGTACAGTTATATCTTCCTGCCTTCAGTCCTGTTTAGCTCAAGGTGCAGTATGATAGTGTTGTCTTATACACAAACGTTCCCAGTGTTCGCAAGAGAGAGAGAGAGAGCGAGAGAGAGAGAGAGAGAGAGAGAGTAAGGTCGTTTACTTCCAAGTGAAAACTACCGGGTGGAGAACGGTTCACAAAGTTCACAAGTCTGGCAACATTCTCGCCAAGGTCACACCATCACACCACTACATAATCAAAATAGTGATTCATTATTTGTCAAGCTGCTGAGCGTTCTCTCTCTCTCTCTCTCTCTCTCTCTCTCTCTCTCTCTCTCTCTCTCTCTCTCTCTCTCTCTCTCTCTCTCTTCTACTCCTATTCTTCTTCTGTAAACTTCTGTTTTTGATCGTATGTATAGTCTGACGCCAGCCTTGTGCGCAATGAATTTATCAAACAACTCTCTCTCTCTCTCTCTCTCTCTCTCTCTCTCTCTCTCTCTCTCTCTCTCTCTCTCTCTCTCTCTCTCTCTCTCTGACCTCTATGAGAAGTGGCATTAAGTGGGCCTTTTTTCTATTAAAATTTTTGTTGCCCTTGGCTAATCTCTCTCTCTCTCTCTCTCTCTCTCTCTCTCTCTCTCTCTCTCTCTCTCTCTCTCTCTCTCTCTCAATTAAGCATTCCATATATTTTGTTTACTCATTAATTCATTAGTTATTATTATTATTATTATTATTATTATTATTATTATTATTATTATTATTATTATTATTATTATTATTATTATCATTATTATTATTATTATTATCATTATTATTATAGTAGTAGTAACAGTAGTAGTAGTAGTAGTAGTAGTAGTAGTAGTAGTAGTAGTAGTAGTAGTTGTTGTTGTTATTATTATTGTTGTTGTAACACCAGCAGTAATAGATCATTTGCTATAACACAGAACAGAAAAAAAGACAGCAAGGAAAAAATAATCAGCAAATAGAAAATGATAGTCTAAAAAGTTAAACAAAATGCATAAAAAAGACAACAATTAGTGAATAAATAAACAAATATATAAATGAACAAAATATAAATAAACAAAATAAATAGATAGGCCCGTATTCCTCAACTGGGTGATGTAAACAGAGGCTTAATGTGTAAGCGGTGGGCCTTTATTTAATGTTCAATATACCAGAAACTATAGGACTAAGCCTCGCCATTCACTAGCTACTGTGAGTATATTGTCTGAGGCTTGGTTTGGTTATAAAAGTTCGTTGAGGAAAATGATGTGAAACAATATATAATGAAATATATCGATGGGGGTGTAACAAGGGTGAACCATGCAAAGTCTTTGGGGTCAGTAATGAGGAAAGGACAAGAAATAATGAGTTCAATCTTATTAAAGTTGGATTTAACCCTTCTAATGCTATATATGTTTTTCCAATGATCAACTAATATTTTTCAACATTAAATTTTGTACTATAGTGTCTTTTGTAGTTTTGTAGTCTGGAAGAGACGAAATTAACTTTTTCTTTTTTCTTTATATTCGTGCAAGCAAATAGTTTTCTTCAGTCCTCTGAATGTTAACAAATAACCGTAGCAATGTAAGATTGAAAGAAAAAGAGAGATAGGAAGGAATTGGTTCTTAAATAGAGTTGTAGATGAAAGAATGGAATAGATTCAGTAAACAATTTGGCTTTTTCTTGTTAAGAAGTTCGCTCCCCATTCCCCCCTCCCAACACCGCCGTAATCCCTCAAACAAGCTTGGGGACCTGTGAGGAATCGGGGCTTTCGGGGGGATGAAAAATGAGTAAAATATGATCATTAAAAACTCTAAGGAAATTTACCTTAACATTTCGAAGTTCCCTAACCTATTCTAGCCCTAATCTTTCTCTAACCTATCGTAGACACCTCCCTCGCTAGGATGTTAACCTATTCTAGCCAGTGGGTCTGTGCCCCACTGGACCCCCCTTGCTAGGACATTAACCTAACCTAGCATAACCTAACCAAGCATAACCTAACCTAACCTAGCTTAACCTAACCAAATATAACCTAACTTAGAATAACTTAACTAACTTAACCTAACCTAGCATAACCTAATCTAACAAGGGAGCTCAAAAATTATACCGTTATGCCTTGCTGGTATGGTGTTGATATTCTCAGACTGATGGAGATGGGTACAGTTTAGCAGCTTTGTTGATAAAGACATGAAACCTCTTCTTCATGTCTCCATGCCGCATCTTGAACATAGCTGTCGCTAAATAACCCACATAGTGAGTTTTCCTTCTCCCAAAGACTGGCACTTTTCTCTTCACCTTCCTCCACTGGGTAGCCATATTAATAAATGACAGTGAGCCTCTATCAAGACGCCTGACGTGTCCCCAAAACAAATGAAAAGTAACTGAACCTACCATGGAAAGTTGTAATTGATGCCCACACAAATGGCCTCGTGAGAGGCAGTGCGTGATTGGAGTGATCTGGTGTATAGATACCATGAAATCCTAATATGAGGCCACTCACAAACTCCAGTTGTAAACAAGAGAAAATCATTTCAATGTTTACTCTTGACTGGTGCAGAGCTCGCTGGACTTAGAAAATATCAAATTTCTCCACACTCCCAAGTGTTATTACAGCCATACTAGACATTTGCCCCAAAAATCTTTTACGTTTACGGGAAGGTCACTGAACCCTTCTCCATGAAAGGTGAGTTTCATGTTTATATGTAACGCGGATGTGATATCCAGATTAACCACAATTTGTTAGTGCTAAGTCACTAGGGAGCTTTAAAAGAAGAATAGAAAAATTTATGGCTGTGCCTTGGTGTCTGGTCAGAGGGCAAGCACAGTGAATGTCCACTTGCAGAAATATTTGAGGGACTCCTTCATTTTCTTGATTAGTGACAATTCATAATATCTGAATTTATAGAGAAGATCTATTGGTTGTTAATCTGGATATCACATCCGTGTTTCATACAAGCATGAAACACATGCTATCTAGATGGTTTGGGGACCTTGCCGTAAACATAAAAAAAAATTGGGGGGCACGTGTCTAGTATGGCTGTAATAGCACTTGAGATTGTGGAGAAATTCAGTATTTTCTAAGTACAGCTAG
This sequence comes from Scylla paramamosain, assembly GCF_035594125.1. Lineage (NCBI taxonomy): Eukaryota > Metazoa > Arthropoda > Malacostraca > Decapoda > Portunidae > Scylla > Scylla paramamosain. The sequence continues at coordinate 4,056,060 of NC_087184.1, forward strand.
CTCTGCACCAGTCAAAATTAAACAATGAAATAATTTTCTTTTGTTTATAACTGGGATTCGTGGGTAGTGGCATATTAGGATTTCATGGTAACTGTACAGCTGATCCCCTCAATCATGTGCTTCCACTTGTGAGGCCATTCCTAAAGCCATCAATTACGACTTTACACGGTAGGTTCAGTTACACTTTTCATTTGTTTTAGAGGCAGGCATAGAGTTTCAGGCATTCTGATAAAGAGGTGAAGCAATAAGTGCTAGTGTTCGGCAGGAAAAAAGTTCCTATGTGAGATATTTAGCAACAGCAATGATTAAGATGCAATATACAGGTGTAATGAAGAGGTTCCATGTGTTTATTAAGGAAGCCACCAAGCTTTATCCACCTCCATCACCCTGAGAATCTGTACCCACACTGGTAAGGCATAGCGGTCCCTCGTTAGATTAGTTTATGCTAGGTTAGGTTAACATCTTAGCAGGCTGCAACCCTCCTAGTTAGGTTAGGTTAGGGAAATTTGAATCAATAAGGTAAATTTCCGTAATTTTTTAGCATCCATCTTTCACTTATTTTTCTTCCCCTCCCCCTGCAAAACCCATGATTCTCCACAGGCCCCCAAGCTTGTTTGAAAGATTGGGGGAGGGAGGAATTGGGGGCAGATTTCTTATCAGGAAATACCTTAATGGTTAATGTTAGAAAAACTAAAGCATCTTGAGGCACTCTCTCCAGTGGAGGTTCTGGGACAAGATGGCCGACGTACGGGACATCTTGGAGCTGGAGAGGTCCCCCACTCCTGAGGTGAGCAAGGAGGTCATCCTGGGCTTGCGCAAGGATGCACCCAAAAGGAAAAAGGAGAAGGAGGTGATGCGGCGGCCAGAGGGGATGCACCGGGAGCTGTATGCGCTGCTGTACTCAGACTCCAACAAGGACCTGCCACCGCTGCTGCCCACTGACAGTGGTGAGTCTCTGCCACACACTGTGGCCTGTCTCGCTAGACTTCTGCATAGATGGAAATTGAAAACTGGTTCCTTTTGTAATTATTACCAGATGTTTCAGAAGAGCCTATCCAGTTCATCCAGTTATCCAGTTCATAGTAAAATTGTATTAGTGAATGACAATTTAAGAATAAATTATGTTCCTCAAAAATACTAATAAACAGTGAATTTGTTAATTGGCATCAAGAGTAATTTTTTATTTTTCATCATCTTGAGGTCATTTTTTTTTTAGAAATTTTACATTCATAGATCAAGGTTCCTAACAGCTTCCCTTATGTTGTGATGTTCCTGTGCCTCCTGCAGCTGGTCAGGGCTACAAGAGTGTGAAGGCCAAGCTGGGCATGAAGCGAGTGCGCCCGTGGAAGTGGATGCCATTCACCAACCCGGCTCGTAAGGATGGTGCAGTGTTCTACCACTGGCGCCGCACCTGTGATGAGGGCAAGGAGTACCCCTTTGCCATGTTCAACAAGGTGATGGGCAAGGGGTGGGAATGTTGCCATTCAAACTTTTCCACTGTATTAATTCTTGGAATTGCATTTCCTTGGAGTGTTCAGAAGTTTTGTTGTAACAGTTGTGTCTTCCTCCTACACTGCCCCATAAAAGAAGGCCCCAGGATAGGTAGCAAACTACTGAGCCACTAAATTAGCATGTGTCTGTGTGGTGTATGAAGAAAGGAAACATCCTCACAAAAGGATATTATTGTATAATTGGCATGTAGTTGTATGAGATAAGTCTAAGTCTTTAGTTTATAAATTTTCATAAAGATAGAAAAATAAAAATAATGATGAAAATGCAAACAGTCATGAATTTGCTATTGTAGAACACATTTAAAGTAAAACATGTGGATCATTCTTCATACTGTTTTGTTTTATTTTTCAGAAAGTTGAATTGCTCAGTTATTCAGATGCAGAATACAGCGAGCACCTGTTGTGCGAGGGCTGGACGAGGGCTGAGACAGACATCCTGTTTGAACTGTGCCACCGCTTTGACCTGCGCTGGCCCGTCATCCACGACCGCTGGCCACCTCACCTCACTGCACGCTCCATAGAGGACCTCAAGGAACGCTACTACAATGTTACCAACTGTCTCAAGAAGGTGTGACAGCTGCCTCCTGTGTCACACCCATGTCCACACAACAAAGCCATGTGTTGTGTGTGTGTGATGACATGGGGGTCACACACCAGGCTTCACATGGTATTGCTGCCACTGACTGATGCTCTGTCACTGGCTAGTCTACATTTATTTATGCAATAGGGCCACTGGCCAAGGGCAACAAAAATTTTGAGGAAAAAATAGGCCCACTTCAGTGCTAGTTCTCAAAAAGACTGCCAAATAAAAAAATCAAACAATGGAGAGTAAGTGCCATGAGAGAGTTCATGTCATAGAAAGGAGGAAATACAGAAGCAGGCAGGGAGTTTCAGAGTTTACCAGAGAAAGGGATGAATGATTGAGAATACTGGTTAATTCCTGCATTAGAGAGCTGGACACACTAAGGATGAGAAAGTAGAAAGTCTTGTTTTGAAATGTACAGCAAACTGGTGTATTTCTATCAAAACTGCTTAGTGCTCTGTCAATAGGTACCAGATTATGCAGATTATCTTGGTATCTTACAACTAAATGAGAGTTCTGTTAGGAATAAAATGAATATGCTTTACACTTAAAAACCATACACAAATACACAAGCAAGTCAGCAAGTGAGAACATTGGTCATTGGCAATTCCCCTGTGGCTGAATTGCTGTTGCAGGCTTAACCTTTCACCATGATCGGTAACAATTCATAGGACTAAAAGCAATGAATGAAATCTATATTTGCGTCTACAAGAAAGAAGCAAATGAAAAAGAACAGATTTTGTGGTTTCTGGCCAATATAGTATTTAGAGATGTCTGTAGAATAAGAAGAGATGTCCCAGAGTGGTCATTGATCAAAGAAAGATGTGCCAAATAGCAGTGTAGGAGTTACTAGTGATGTTGAATTGTGTGGCCAGCAGTGCTATGCCTAAGCTCCTGGGGTGTTGTGCGGAGGTCCATGAGACTGTTCCTTTCCACCAGGGGCTAATGGGTCTAGGAGTGTGCATGAGGTGTGTGAGTTTTTGGTGCTTTGTTTGGCCCAACCTGAGTGAGATTGCCAGCCTGATGTATAGATAGTGGAATAGTAATGTTTTAAACATTTCAGGTGAACAATCTGACAGGACCAGAAGGCAAGATTGTGAATTACGATGGTGACCACGAGCGGCGGCGCAAACAGCAGCTACTCAAACTGTGGGACAGAACACCCAAGCAGGTGACATATTGTGACATGATGCAGTGGTGGCCAGCAGTCTGCCAGTGCATCACACTCCTTGCCACTGTTTTCAGCATTCTCCCTCAGTTTTAGGTTCTCTGATCTAGTGACAGTCTTATTACAAACACTTAAAGCTGATAGATTCCAAGGAGATCAGAGGACTCAAGACTGTTACACCTAATCCAGTGGGAGTGAAAGAAGACTCAAGACTACAGCTTTTTGCCTTGGCCTCCTAAGAATAGGCCAAGTGCATACTTACTGGAATTTAGTGACCCATTTCTAATATTTTCAACTTGCTTGGACATCACCTCATTTATGGAAGAGATAAAACTCCCTTAAATCCTGTTTAAGAAAGTAAGGGAAATTGCAAAAAAACAGTCAACCTACATGTGGCAGCTTTAGTATAAACTATGTCCACCCATCATCTCCATCCATAATTTTATCCACTCTTCCTCTAAAGCTCCCTAGGGACAGCATCAACATCTACTTGAGAATCAATCTCTTCCTGTCTCTCTCTCTCTCTCTCTCTCTCTCTCTCTCTCTCTCTCTCTCTCTCTCTCTCTCTCTCTCTCTCTCTCTCTCTCTCTCTCTCTCTCTCTCTCTCTCTCTCTCTCTCTCTCTCTCTCTCTCTCTCTCTCTCTCTCTCCATCAAATTTCATCAGACATAAACATAACTTTTAGTACTTTTACAGATATGTTAGTGTGGTGCTGTCCTAAACACATCCCTTGCTTATGTGTCACAGATTGAAGAGGAGCAGCAGCTTATAAATGAGCTGCGCAAGATTGAGGCTCGCAAGAAGGAAAGGGAGAAGAAAACTCAAGACCTGCAGAAGCTGATCAGTGCTGACACCGACTCCCGCAAGATGACCAAGACCACCAAGAAGAAGATCCAGCAGACCAAGGTGGCCAAGCTGGACACGGCGGTGAGGAAACATCTTATGTTTTGTTATCAGTGCATGAAGGTCCAATGGAAAGGATGTATTTTATTATTATTATTATTATTATTATTATTATTATTATTATTATTATTATTATTATTATTATTATTATTACTATTATTATTGTTATTATTTTTATTATTATTATTATTATTATTATTATTATTATGATTTATTACTATTAAGATTATTATTGTTATTATTATTATTATTATTATTATTATTATTATTATTATTATTATTATTATTATTATTAAAGATCTATTTTTGAGGCTTCTTATCCACAAATTGAAGCTTCATTTCTATGTGCAGTTAGAAAACATTTTAATTTTTGTCCAGGTATCTTCATTTTTTTTTTCTTTTTATTTGAGGGTTTTTAAGGTAACATTTGCTTCATTTGCAAAAAAAAAAAAAAAAAAAATGATAATAATAATAATTACCCATAATGAGGCTCTTGAACCCAACCAATATTTTACTACTAGTTATATATATACTTTATATATATACTTCATTGTACAAGATTTTGTTGTGTTACTGTGTCAAATGGAATCTCATTGCTTGTATCTTTGGGATTTCCTTGTACTCTTAATTCATGGATCCATTATAATGTTTTACTTATTTTAAGTATAATTGTGTCTTACATTCTGCTTTTAATTTTGATAGGTTGCATTTGCCTTTGGACGAAATGAATTATTACCATTGTTATCATTTTACCTCATCAGACTGTACTTCTCTTCCCTCAGCCACCAAGTCTGGAAAGTTGCACAGGTATCAAGTTCCCAGACATCAAGTCATCAGGAGTCAGTCTCCGGTCGCAGCGTATGAAACTTCCAGCCAGTGTGGGACAGAAGAAGGTGAAGGCAATAGAACAGCTCCTCACTGAACTGAGTTTGGGTAAGTTTTGTAAGAACTTAATTAAATATGGGTCAGCTTCAGAAGTAAGAGGCAGGCTGGATAGGGTAGTGTGAAGTGAATGAGTGGCTCTCACTGTTTAGATCAGTATAGTTAAGAATGAGAGAGACAGCTTGAAGAATGTTAAGCTCCTGGGAAGGTTTATGGAGGCCCTGGGCAGAGTTGGAGGCTTCAGGGGTACCCCTGTGGTATGCAGTTTCCTCCCTTGGCAGGATGCTGTAAGGAAATGGCACTCTAGCACTGTTGCAGTGAACAGCTAGATGGCTAATCATTGCACTAGAAATAGTTGGCTCTTCCTTGACAAGACTTCATTGACCAGGATTACATTGTACATGTGCACTAAGGATGGTATTCACCTTCCAAAAGAGATATTAGGCTTTTTGCTGATACTCTTGAGCAAGTAAGAGGATAAAGAGGACAAAGATGTCTGATGTCTTTCTGGTGATGTGTCGCATGATATAAGTTGTGATGCTAGACACTTACTCATAATGTAATTGTAAAAGTGAAATATTTTGTAATGAGGGAAGTGTACAATGAGAGTGACAGTGACAATATATGTATCAGTTAAATCATTCCAGACAATGATGATTTTAAGGTACTGAAGCAGCATAAAGACGATCAGTAATTCAGTCTCTCTCTATCTCTCTAATGCAAGAGTTAACCAGTATTCTCAATCATTCATCCCTTTCTCTGGTAAACTCTGGAACTCCCTGCCTGCTTCTGTATTTCCACCTTCCTATGACTTGAATTCCTTCAAGAGGGAGATTTCAAGACACTTATCCACCAATTTTTGACCACTGCTTTGACCCTTTTATGGGACTGGCATCTCAGTGGGCATTTTTTTTATTAGGTTTTTGTTGCCCTTGGCCAGTATTCTTCCTACATAAAAAAAAAAAAAATCATGAGTCTGTTTTTAGATGGACACATCTTGATAAGGAAACTCAGATTAAAGCAGAATTACTGTATATTCTTTACTTTTTAGCATCATCTCTCTCTCTCAAAAAGGCTTTTAGTGGAGGAAACATAGTTTCATATAGATCCTGCCTGAGGCTGAGTTTTGCTACCTTCTCTCCACATAATTTTTGCCCAAGTTTTAGTTTCCTGTTTCAGCTCTTGACAACCCAGAAGAGACATCTTATTTTTCCAAGTCAAGACCTCAACTTTCTTGCCTTTGCCTTGACAGAAAACAGTCCCATGGCTGTGGAGGAAGTGTGCCAGTTGTTCAACGACCTGCGCTCAGACCTGGTGCTGATGTATGGCCTGCGGACCATCTTACTCAATTACGTGTTTGAGCTGCAGACTCTGAAGCACCAGTGTGAGAGTGTCATGCCAGATAAGGTGAGTCATTCAGTACCTCTGCACATACACACACACACTGCATAGTATAGTGGTCAGCATGCTCAGCTCACAACAGAGAAGGCCCGGGTTAAAGTCCCAGGTGTGGTGAGGCAAATAGCCAAGATTCTTAATATGTAGCCCCTGTTCACCTAACAGCAAGTAAGTACAGAATGTAACCTGAGGGGTTGTGACCTTGCTGGCCCAGTGTGTGATGTGTGAATGGTCTCAGTCTTAACTAAATAGGTAGTAGGTGGAAATAGGTAGGTATATACCTACTGAGTTTTCCACCATCTGGCTACGACTACAGAGTCACACTCAAACTAAATTTATCTGTGCTGTATACCTCTCACCTAACTCCTCTGACTATAACAAGACTTTCTTCTTTCTCTCACCCCTATTCTGTCCACCTCTCTAATGCAAGAGTTAACCAGTATTCTCAATCATTCATCCCTTTCTCTGGTAAACTCTGGAACTCCCTGCCTGCTTCTGTATTTCCACCTTCCTATGACTTGAATTCCTTCAAGAGGGAGGTTTCAAGACACTTATCCACCAATTTTTGACCACTGCCTTGACCCTTTTACGGGACTGGCATTTCAGTGGGCATTTTTTTTTATTGATTTTTGTTGCCCTTGGCCAGTGTCCTTCTTACATAAAAAAAAAAAAAAATAAGAAATTCTTTGACTACTTAACTTCCAAAGTGGAGCACATTCTGACTCTTCCCTTTTGCAGAGATCTCCATTCTTGGAGACTTCAATGTTCACCACCAGCTTTGGCTTTCCTCTCCCTTCACTGACCATCCTGGTGAACTAGCCTTCAATTTTGCTATCCTCCATGACCTAGAGCAATTGGTGCAACACCCTACTCTTATTCCTGACCGTCTTGGAGATACGCCCAGCAACCTTTTCCTGACCTCTAATTCTTCTGCTTATGCTGTCACCCTTTCTTTTCTGTTGGGCTCCTCTGATCATAATCTCATATCTGTATCTTGTCCTATCGCTCCAATCCCTCCTCAGGATCCCCCTAAGCGAAGGTTGCCTCTGGCATTTTGCCTCTGCTAGTTGGGGGGACCTGAGGAGGTATTTTGCTGATTTTCCTTGGAATGACTACTGCTTCCATGTCAGAGACCCGTCTTTGTGTGCTGAGTGCATAACAGAGATAGTGTCTGGCATGGAGGCGTACATTCCTCACTCTTTTTCTCGACCTAAACCTTCCAAACCTTGGTTTGACACAGCTTGTTCTCGTGCTATACATGATAGAGAGGTGGCCCACAAAAGGTACTTTAAGCCTTCCATCACCAGAATCTCATGCACTATATTTCTGCCCAGAACCATGCCAAGTCTATTCTCCAACTAGCCAAAGACTCCTTCATTAACAGAAAGTGTCAAAACTTTTCAAGATCTAACTCCCCTCATGACTTCTGGCATGTAGCCAAAAATATCTCCAATAACTTTGCTTCTTCATCTTTCCCTCCTTTATTTCAACCAGATGGCACCACTGCTATCACATCTATTTCTAAAGCTGAACTCTTCACTCAAACCTTTGCTAAAAACTCTACCTTGGATGATTTTGGGCTTGTTCCTCCCTCTGCTCCACCCTCTGATTACTTCATGCTACCTATTAAAATTCTTCACAATGATGTTTTCCATGCCCTAGCTGGCCTAAACCCTCGGAAGGCTTATGGACCTGATGGGGTCCCTCCTGTTGTTCTCCAAAACTGTGCCTCTGTGCTTGCACCTTGCCTAGTCAAACTCTTTCAGCTCTGTCTGTCAACATCTACCTTTCCTTTTTGCTGGAAGTTTGCCTACATTCAACCTGTTCGTAAAAAGGGTGACCTTTCTAATCCCTCAAACTACCGTCCTATTGCTTTAATTTCCTGCCTATCTAAAGTTTTTAAATCTATCCTCAACAGGAAGATTCTTAAACACCTATTACTTCATGACCTTCTATCTGATCGCCAGTATGGGTTCCGTCAAGGCCACTCTACTGGTGATCTGGCTTTCCTTACTGAGTCTTGGTCATCTCTTTTAGAGAATTTGGTGAAACTTTTGCTGTTGCCTTGGACATATCAAAAGCTTTTGATAGAGTCTGGCACAAAGCTTTGATTTCCAAACTACCCTCCTACGGCTTCTATCCTTCTCTCTGTAACTTCATCTTAAGTTTCCTTTCTGACCGTTCTATTGCTGCTGTGGTAGACGGTCACTGTTCTTCTCCTAAATCTATTAACAGTGGTGTTCCTCAGGGTTCTGTCCTGTCACTCACTCTCTTCTTATTATTAATTAATGATCTTCTAAACCAAACTTCTTGTCCTATCCACTCCTACGCTGATGATACCACCCTGCACTTTTCCACATCTTTTCATAGATGTCCAACCCTTCAGGAGGTAAACATTTCACGCAGGGAAGCCACAGAACGCTTGACTTCTGATCTCTCTAAAATTTCTGATTGGGGCAGAGCAAACTTGGTATTGTTCAATGCCTCAAAAACTTAATTCCTCCATCTATCAACTGGACACAACCTTGCAGACAACTATCCCCTCTTCTTCAGTGACACTCAACTGTCCCCCTCTTCTACATTGAACATCCTTGGTCTGTCCTTTACTTATAATCTGAACTAGAAACTTCACATCTCATCTCTAGCTAAAACAGCTTCTATGAAGTTAGGTGTTCTGAGATGTCTCCGCCAGTTTTTCTCACCCCCCCCAGCTGCTAGCTCTGTACAAGGGCATTATCCGTCCATGTATGGAGTATGCTTCACATGTCTGGGGGGTTCCACTCATACTGCTCTTCTAGACAGGGTGGAATCAAAAGCTTTTCATCTCATCAACTCCTCTCCTCTAACTGACTGTCTTCAGGCTCTCTCTCACTGCCACAATGTTGCATCTCTAGCTATCTTCTACCGCTATTTTCATGCTAACTGCTCTTCTGATCTTGCTACTGCATGCCTCCCCTCCTCCCACGGCCTCATTGCACAAGACTTTCTTCTTTCTCTTACCCCTATTCTGTCCACCTCTCTAATGCAAGAGTTAACCAGTATTCTCAATCATTCATCCCTTTCTCTGGTAAACTCTGGAACTCCCTGCTTGCTTCTGTATTTCCACCTTCCTATGACTTGAATTCCTTCAGGAGGGAGGTTTCAAGACACTTATCCATTGATTTTTGACTACTGCTTTGACCGTTTTATGGTGACTGGCATTTCAGTGGGCATTTTTTTTTATTGGATTTTTGTTGCCCTTGGCCAGTGTCCTTCCTACATTAAAAAAAAAAAGTAGGTACAGAATGTAACTTGAGGGGTTGTAACCTCGCTGGCCCAGTGTGTGATGTGTGAATGGTCTCAGTCTTAACCAGATTGGTAGCAGGTGGAAATAGGTAGGTATATTTCATACAGGGACTGCCACGTGTAGGCCTGATGGCTTCTTGCAGCTTCCCTTATTTTAAATATCAGTCAGTATGAGCTCTGAGCTTTCTGTAGGGGAACAGCTGGCTGGGTGACCAGCAGACGACTGTAAGTGAAGGGCATATTTTCCCCCACCCCCAAACTTATCTCTCATTTCTTCTTGTGCAGCTTTTCATTTGTCTGTTTTGGATCTCTGCTCCTCACTAATCTTCTCTGTAAGGCTGTATCTCTTACCTTTTCACCATTCACACCTCACAGTCTCAAGTTGTCTCTTACACAATCTTTTCACATCTGCTTCAGCCTGCCTCTTCTTCCTTCCACAGTTCAATCATTCATTCTTCTGTCTCAGTACTACTCACTCCACCTTTTAAAGTCCCCACACCATATCGTAAGATCTCTTCTGTATTTTGTTAGGTAACTTTGATTGTCCCTCTAAGTCAGAAGAGGTTGAAACCAGGAAGGTCTCATATGCATTGGCATAGTCTAGGTCAACTCCTCTTGTCATTAGGGTAAGCAATAACAAGGCTATGTTCTATTGAAGGGAATGTCATAGTGATCCCCTAAAATTTGTGCCTTCCTCTTCCCCAGGTGTTAGAAATTCCTGAGGCACTCACCATTAACACTGGGGAGGAGTCACCCAGCCGGCCCCGTGCCATATCTGAGATGATCGATGCCGTGGCCACACCTAACACCCCCAATGTGAGTACTCATTGTTAGGACAAATAAAACTCATTATAATTTGGACTCCAGATTTTTTTACAAAAGAAAAAAGAAAAAAAATATTGCACATGAAAAATTAATACAGATTTTCTAAAACATTGCTTGCTTCAATTTATTACAAAATATGACATTTAAATACACAAAAAAGTTGTTCCTTGGTTTACAGAGAAAGCGGAAAGCGGCATTAGAACAGAGCAACGTCCTAAAGAAGATCAAGGCACGCACTTAGGCCTCCGGCACCAGGTGAAGCTTTCATCACAACCACAGCAGCTGTCTGCACCCAGCACATGTTCACTGGATCCCCCCACAGTGCTGGCTTGCTGGGTGACAGACAGGAAGAGGCAATACACATTTTTGCTTATAAACAACTCTTGTGCAAAATGTCATATTTTGTTTCCTCATTGAGGAGAAAATTATTGTAATTTTTCATAAAGTCTGACTTTTAATGTTTTTATTTTATATAATTACAAGTTCCATGATCATTTTACCAGAGAGAAAAATAATTCAGCAACACAACTTTTGATGATTTTACTTGAGTTGAGAGAGAGAGAGAGAGAGAGAGAGAGAGAGAGAGAGAGAGAGAGAGAGAGAGAGAGAGAGAGAGAGAGAGAGAGAGAGAGAGAGAGAGAGAGAGAGAGAGAATTACACAAATCAAATAACATTTTCCAATTGCACATAGATTGCATAGAAAATCAGCCCATATACATACAAGAACAAATAAGAGAGAGAATTACACAGAAGAAACTTTTTTGTTCTAGACAAGTATACAAAAGGTGCTTGAAAAGTTGACAGCTGTCTTACATTGAGATACCTATCAAGAAATTGACAGATTAGAGAGACAATGCAGGAAGAAGGAAGGAAAGATTACTACTCAAAGTAAATTTGTGCTAAAATGCAGTTTGTGACCAAAAATAATTGAAAGAATATATGTGATATTGACACTGAAGCTTACCAAGGCAACAGGAAGAGTGGCATGTAATGTGAGTGTGGAAGATGCCCCAGCAAGTGAGGTCATGGAAAACACATGAGTTGCTTTGGCAATGTGGAGAGAAAATAATGTGAATAACTATGAAGTGTGTTCAACATTCAAAGTGTTAGGCAGTGCCATTTTCTAGATAAGAAAGGTGTGTGTGTGTGTGTGTGTGTGTGTGTGTGTGTGTGTGTGTGTGTGTGTGTGTGTGTGTGTGTGTGTGTGTGTGTGTGTGTGTGTGTGTGTGTGTGTGTGTGTGTGTGTGTACCCAATTGTGACATTCAGGAAAAGCTGTTTGTACTGTCCTGTCTCCTTATTTACTCGTGTGTGTGTGTGTGTGTGTGTGTGTGTGTGTGTGTGTGTGTGTGTGTGTGTGTGTGTGTGTGTGTGTGTGTGTGTGTGTGTGTGTGTGTGTGTGAAGGAAAGAAGAAAATAACTTGGACAGACAAGTTACACTTACTTGTACAGCTTAGCAAGCTGCATATGGGTAACAAAGATCGATTCACACAAAGAGTTTGCCTTTCAAAATAAAATGCATGCATGGTAAGAGAAGATATGTGCATGGAAGCCTGGCTGATACAAAACAAAGCGACAGTTTGCTATAGGAAAGAATAAAACTCTTCCCAAAAATTTTAAGATTTCAAATGTCCACAGACACACTGCTAGTGGAGACATGAATGGATATTACTCAATTTTCAACTGGATAAGTAAAAATGCTTACATTATCAGCTATAGAAACATTCTACAGGGCAAGTCACTCCATGGAGATTCCACAGACATAAGTCACAACACAAGTAGCTACACTCAGACACAGCTGACTACAGACACCTAGAGCACCTTGTGATGCTGTCCAGCATCCTCTCTAGTATTAATGCCTGACATCAACATCTCAGAACAACATTGCTCCAGGCAAGGTGAAGCAGCTACTTGTGGTGAATGCTGCAACCTGACTCAGCCTCAGAAAATTAGACTGATTTCTTGGGATATGACCAATACTGTAGTTAATGGGATCACAGGGTGTCAAAAGTCAAGAGACATCAGTCCTACTACTGTGACTCACAGAGCCACAATGAATACACTACCTGCCTGCAACACCAAGAGCCATGCAGTAAGCATAATATATGTTCTAATGGGATGAAGGCAATAGGAAAATATTAGCAGGATTCTTCTATTGCTCTCAGTCTTGTTTTTAAGTCATTACTTTTGTCAATCTGGCAAGCATTTTATGTGTGACTCAGTGTGGTTAATACTTTTCCTAAAATGTTTTTTTCACAATATGTGCAAAGAACATTGTCTGGGAGCTGGGAAGAACTACAACCTGGTTTACACATTAAATGATGACCCGACTGTCAAAACTGATTGTCAAAAGTGGGAGTGATGGCAGATGTGCCGCGAGTGGTGGGTGGTGATGTACTACTAATGTTGCCTTGGAAGGAATCAGATGCTGGATGGATGGCTACATTATTCCTTCATCAAAATAATAATAATAATCATATGCACAGATACAAGAGCAAAGTGGCAGTACAAACTCCTTGCACATCTTGTATTAGACCATTTTTTCACATGTCCTGCCAAATCCCTCATGGTGCCATCCATCCAATAATTTGTCACTGAAGCACTGCAGGGTAACACACTAAAAGATCTATCAGTAGACACACACCATTGTAAAACACAATCAGCCTGTGCCTGCACAGGCTGCACTTTAAATATTGATACCAAATGCTACACTGAGTCATTAATGAAAGATTAAAATTGTGTTCACAAAGATTTATAAATGTCAGTTTTGAAACAAAATTTAAACCTTAAATTAGTTTTTTGTACCAAGCTAAACGTGCTTACTGAAAACTAAATAAAAACCACAATCAAATGCCAAGCAGTGGTGGTGAAAGTGAACAAAGGCAAGTTATGATACACCACTGTCTCATTATGTGCAGCTTCAAAACACATGAATTTGAATACTCATGCATTTGTGTATGTGCAAATATCAAGCGTGACAATTCTCTACATGCAACAAAATTTACTCTCATGCAGTTAGTGCACCACACAGCACCACCTGCCACACCTATGCAGCCCACTGTCACATTGCCTTCAGCTTCAACCTCTGAGGCTTCCTTCAAAATGGGAACATAACACTGCTACATCTTCAGATGGACAACAAGCCTCTGAGTGAAGAACACATAATGTCTCTTTTTTTAAGCTGTTAACTGATTGTCATGACACATGTAAATTATCACTGCTGCATTATACCAACAGCAAAGAAACAGCTGTAATGGCACCCACCTCATTTCTGGCAGTGGTCTCTGGTACTACATCTTACACCAAGCAAGCACAACCAAAAGCTCTTCTTGGTCCATTAACTATGTATGTACCACTAAGGCCTCACAAATTAGGAGATGCTCTAAATTGCATATAATATCAATATTGCTCTTATTCATGCTTGTTGGGGAAAAGTGCCAAAATCTATTTGGGGAGATGAAAAGATGAAGCCACAGAATGTAATAATCTCCTATAAGTAAATAATATAAAGATGTATTCCAAAGATAACAATGTTCCTTGAAAGGATCTTTCAGGATGTGACCTTCGCAAATATTTTATGCTTGATTGATGCACCAGTAACTGTCTTGCAGCAAAGCTGATTGCTTCAACCAGTAATTTTCTAAAAACTATCCTTAGATGAGAATTAGAGACCATTTCCACATTTCCAGCACATCATGAGCAGCGAATAATGGCAACAATACTGAGGGTGAAGGGCTGGAATTCCTTCGTCATGGACTTTCATTCCACTGAACAAAAGCAGAAGGAATTTTCTCTGTACACCCCATACTCATCTTATACAGTCATACTCTTACGTTTCAAACATACTTATTCTTAAAATTCATTATGTGTGAAAACAACTCATCGATAATGGAACATGGCAAATCTTTTACATCTGTGATGGGAGCTGGTCTGTGTTTAACCGAGACCACTGTGAGTGTTTACATGCTTTCCTGGCTTGGTTTTCAAACATTTGCTATTTGTGAGCAGTTTTTACAAGTCATGGCCAGCTGACTTGAAAAAAAGGAAAACAAGGAGGGAAAGAGATCCATAGAAAGGGAGATAACTTCTTGGTCTCACTTGTAGGCAATAAGGAGAGACAAGGAAGGAATGTAACATGAGTCTCTTGTACTCACCACCTCAAAGCTATCTGTCACGGTTTTTTTTTTTTGTATGTAGGGACACTGGCCAAGGGCAACAAAAATCCAATAGAGAGAGAGAGAGAGAGAGAGAGAGAGAGAGAGAGAGAGAGAGAGAGAGAGAGAGAGAGAGAGAGAGAGAGAGAGAGAGAGAGAGAGAGAGAGAGAGAGAGAGAGAGAGAGAGAGAGAGAGATTAAAAAAAAAACACTGATATGCCAGTCCCATAAATGGGTCCAAAGCGGTAGCCAAAAATTGAAGGATAAGTGTCTTGAAACCTCTCTCTCTTGCAGGAATTCAAGTCATAGGAAGGTGGAAATACAGAAGCAGGCAGGGAGTTCCAGAGTTTATCAGAGAAAGGGATGAATGACTGAGAATAATGGTTAACTCTTACATTAGAGAGGTGGAGAGAAAAGGGTTGAGAGAAAGAAGAAAGTCTCGTGCAGCGAGGCCATGGGAGGAGGGGAGGCATGCAGTTAGCAAGATCAGAAGAGCAATTAGCATGAAAATAGCAGTAGAAGATAGCTGGAGATGCAACATTGTGGCAATGAGAGAGAAGCTGAAGACAGTTTTAGAGGAGAGGAATTGATGAGATGAAAAGCTTTTGATTCCACCCTGTCTAGAAGAGTGGTATGAGTGGAACTGCCCCCCCCCCCCAGGATATGTGAAGCATATTATTCCATACATGGACAGATAAGGCCCTTGTACAGAGTTAGCAGCTGGGGGACAGGGGTGGGGAGGAAACTGGCAGAGACGTCTCAGAACACCTAACTTCACAGAAGCTGTTTTAGCTAAAAGATAAGATGTGAAGCTTCAGGTTCAGATTATATGTAAAGGGCAGACCGAGGGTGTCCAGTGTAGAAGAGGGGGACAGTTGAGTGTCACTGAAGAAGAGAGGATAGTTATCTGGAAGGTTGTGTCAAGTTGATAGATGGAGGAATTGAGTTTTTGAGGCATTGAACAATACCAAGTTTGCTCTGTCCCAATGTGAAATTTTAGAAAGATCATAAGTCAGGTGTTCTGTGGCTTCCCTGCATGAAATGTTTACTTGCTGAGTTTGAAACACGTTGCTAACATCACTTGGCCTTGTGTCTCAAAATCCTCCTGTGGATGCTATCCAGCAGGCTGTAATGTTGGGTGTACACTGTAATTACATCATAACTACACAAAACTGACTCTGTACAAAGAGTAAACAAAGCAAGCCTAGATGTTCAGGGCAAACCTTGCATCCAAAATAGACGGCACATAGAACAACACATGGGCACAAGAGTCCTCTCACACCCTTCATTCACGCACATCTATTGCCAACACTAATAAACTGAGATAAAAAGACTGATGCAAAGATGATCAAGTTATAGCTATGGGGAGGCATTACATGGGTGTGGAATACAGCTCTATTCACCATGTGCAAATCCACACAATGTGAGGCTGCTTTAGAACAGATCCCTTGCATAAAACAAATATGGAGTGTAATTCATCTTTTTTTTTTTTATATCTTCCTTCAAAACTCTGCATGGGCAGGTGACGATTTACATCAGAAATCTAATCTGGCTGCCCACCACTGGGGATGGCTGATTACCTTCCCATGCTTCCCTCACACATGCATTGTAAGGCAGCTTCTATTACAATAATAATATTAAGATGCTACAAATATTAGTCCACAAACAATTTCCACACAGAAAAGTTTGACAGAAAGATCATAATAACACACACTGTTGTGATACCAATGCATGTACAGGAAGTTATAAATAATAAAGAATTACACAGCACAAGATAATGCAGTTGAGATAATGCAGTGCAAAGCAGAGGTGTGTGTACTGCCTGAATTGCTGGGTCAGGGATGTGCATCACTTCAGTTTGCAAACCACTCATGCTGGTAGAAATTTGTACAGAAACAGGTTTTTATAATGTGGTCACATTTTTCTTAAATGACATGACAGGATTCACAATTGCAAGAATTATCTCTACTGGATCCTGACATGATGGTTCAACTTGTAAGATCAAAACATAATTTCTTTAACAAAACATCCTCTCCTTGAGACCATACAGTGTCAGTGCATCCAACAGCTATTTTTGTAATGTGATTCATGTCCAGAGTATAATAAATCATAACATATAATACATCAATTGCAGCATCAGTTGGGAGGGCAAACACAACGTTCATCCAATTCAGCATCTGAAATTCCAGGAAGTACAGTTCATTGCTAAACAGGATGGGTCCACCACCATGAGGGTCTGGCAAGGACAAGTCAGAGGCAATCACAGTCAGTACTGATGAGGCAGCAAGTATCACCAGACCTGATGCCACAGATTCAGACACAGGTGAAGACACCACAAGTGACTGATGATTCCCTATGGGGGATGCCTTAGGACTCCAACACCACAACAGTCTGGAGGTGGGAGTTGCACTGGAATGCACTTGTGTTGTGCAAACTTGGAGCCACAAAGCTGACTGTAGGGAAACTAAACTGTGCTAAGTGGGAGTAACTGCACAGCTGACCAACAGAAATCAGGCATGTCTTGTCCTCTCTAATTAAGCTGAGGAGCAGACTTGAGTCAGATTGAGGACGTGTTAGCTTTTCAAATTGTTTTTTTGTACTTGTGAACCAAGTCACCCAAGCAAGTTTGACACAAAACAGCTTGTACTGAGAAAAATTAAGCTTAGATATGCTAATATTTCATTACTATTATTATTATATAGTGTTTTCTATTTTTTTATTTCATATTATTTTTTAGTTAACAAATGTTTTGTCATTTCTTGACTGTCTAAATTGGCATAATTCAGCCAAAATATTAAATTACTGCACTGATGTATCACCACTGCACATTTCTTTATGATTTTCATCAAATAATCTTTTACTTATAATATGGTAACGCTAAATTTCAAAATGGTAAGGTAGTGTCGATTCAACAACATATTGTTAAGTGCACACCAAAAGACAAACAATAAACCTTTCAATCATTATTCAGTGAGAAAATTTAGCATCTCCTTGAAACTTATAAGCATGCTTCATATCATACCAAATGATTTTGTCATAACAGTAAATTCCTCCTTTCACCAAATACTGCAGGAAATATTCACACATACTCGTATATTCTGGTTAAGATTTAAAGTGAAGTTTGCCATTATCAGTGTCTGCTGACAAGTTGACAATTTTGTGTCTCCTGTACTAAACCCTCTGAATAATCTGACATAAGAGCATAAGAACTTAAGGGAAGGTGCAACAAGGCGGCAGACTCAAGCCCAGTTCACACAAGCAATGTTTTTCCATTCTTTCTGGCAAATTCTGTTCTCTCAGCAACAAGTTCTGTTTCTATGCTATCATCAGAATGATGATCTTCCCTTGTGTTCCTGGTGGCCAGTTTGACTGGAGGAAAAGCTGCTTTCACAGTGTTTTCCTAATGTATATGATGAAAAGAGGCACGTAGGTAGCTGTGAAGCCAATTCTTTTTAATAATAAATCAGTCGTAGACATGGGTGCTGCCAGCCACCCTGGTGCAGGGGGTACCATGCAGGGTCAAGGGGTCCTCAGGAGCATGGGTTCAAATCCAGGCCACTGTCCAAGGTTAGGAGGGGCATTCACTTGGGATAACAGTTTTCCAATGCCACAATCAAAGTCCTTCATCTTAGTCCTAATAGACTTGGGAAAATGGATGTAAAAACAGAGAGAGAGAGAGAGAGAGAGAGAGAGAGAGAGAGAGAGAGAGAGAGAGAGAGAGAGAGAGAGAGAGAGAGAGAGAGAGAGAGAGAGAGAGAGAGAGAGAGAGAGAGAGAGAGCGAGAGAGAGAGAGAGAGAGAGAGAGAGAGAGAGAGAGAGAGAGAGAGAGAGAGAGAGAGAGAGAGAGAGAGAGAGAGAGAGAGTGAGAGAGAGAGTGAAAAAAAAGTAGACAGACACAGCCTTCTTGACAGCCAGCTCTTGCAGGGTTCTTCATCCCACTCCCTCATCCAGCACACAGTAAGCAAAGCGTGCATCCACACTTGGTTGCTAAGAGGTGTGTAGCTAGTACTGGCGGTGCCTGTAGACCCTGGTCAGCGCAAGACTCAGTGTTAGAACAAAGTCTGGGGGACTGTGTGAACATCTTCCCCTTGGTGGTGAAACAAGTTTCTGGGAACACAATATGCCAGAACAGAACACTGTTAGTGTGAACTGCACTCTACACATGGCAGTTCCTGTGTGAAACATACTTACCTCCATCCACCTATCATTCCTATCAATAAGTGTATCTAGTGTTCTTTTGAAGCTCCTAATGATTCAACCTTATCAATCTGATTACTTAGTCTATTCCAATTGTCTATCAATATTCTTAAATACAACTTCATCAAGCTTGAAACTGTTTCTTCTATTCCATCACAAAGTAATCACATGTTAGACTTCAACAAGACACATTCAAGTGACGGACCCATAAGAGTAAAGTGGCATCCTTGTTTTCTACGAGCATAATTAGTGTTCTAAAAGCTGAGGACAATTAATTAAATCAAACAGTTATAACACTGCTCTAGCTGTGGTAGTAATGTAATTTCTTTGCAGGTTTGGATGTATCATAAAATTAAAAAATATCAGCTTGCAATACACTTGCAAGACTTCCAATGTTCTGGTTGTGACACAAAGTTCAAAGACTCATTTTCTAGGTTGGGTTCATTGATCCCTAGTGCAGTCTGTCATACAAGTTATCTCTTAAACAAGTGGGCTGGCATATAGCATAAAAAAAAATAATAAAATAAATAAATAAAATAAATGAAAAAAAAAAAATATTCCAAATATTTGAAAATCATTAACAAACCTAAACAAAATATATTTATAAACCTAAGCTTTAACATATATGATTATAACAGAACTTAAAGCATACACAATTTGAAAAAAGTAAAATAAAATATTAATCTATCTATTTATACACCAGGCCAACAACCCCCAATGTGGAGGAGAGGGCAGTGCTGACACAAGACACCCACACTCCCACTTTAACAATCATACCCAGACATCCCCGAGAATAAATAAAAATGTCACATTTTAGCCTCTAGACTAAAATATTTTTGCATATACACTCTCCTTTGGCTCACATTCATCCTCTTGACACACTGTTATTTTCATATTTTTTATAGTAAAGTAATACTACAGGACACATGACAGACAGGTCTGGAGAGTGGCAGCATCCCATGAATGCAGTGCTGCAGCTGTCACTGAAAGTGTTCCCACATCAACTGTGTGCTTCAGTTCCCACCCACTGATGGTTGAAGTGAACATGGATGCACCTTTTATTGCCCTCTGCACTCCAGATGGCAGCACTGCACTTCTGAGCCACTGCCCAGCACCAGCTCAGCCTGTTATGTGTCCCATAAATACAAACACAAATCAGGCAGTTTCCTCAGCACCACACCAAAGAATCACCATATCCATCACCAGTGAAATGAAAAGACAGTGTTACATTATGTAAGCAAAAAAAGAGAGAAGAGAATGAGACGATTAGAGAATGCAAGGAGGGAATCCAAGGACAGCAATAAATAGCAAATAGCAACTTATGTCATGGTCATCCTCCCTGGGGAAGCTCTCAGGACCAGGCATCAGGTATAGATAGACAGATTAAGCCATCCATCATTGACTTCATCTAGACACTTTCATTACAATGCTGGAAACAAGAGTAAGCCTGACATGATATCAGAGTTATCAGAATGCTCACAGTCCTGGATGACCCTCAGTGTTCCAGTCTTAAAGGTAAGACAAACACATACACCATGACATCACATCAATATCTGGTCCAGTACTCATTTGTTCAGTGACATTCATCTCCTGTTTCCATTTCAAATACTGCATTTGAATTACTAAAAATATGCTTTCTCCTGCAGTATGCAATTATAGTACTCCAACATAATATACATCTGACCCAAAGAATTTCATAAAATAGTATAATACAAAACAATATCAATACACAACAGATATGTTAAAAATAGTCTCATAATTGCAACACAAAGATTGATCATGTTAGGTTGCCAGCCTCAGTGTAGCAGCTCACACTGCACTAGGCAACCTCTTCACCACACACCACCACACCTGAGACAGAATGCTAGTGCTAGGGGAGATAATTTCCTGACAAGAAAATTCACAGCCTCACCTGCCACTTCCAATAGGACACCATTCCAATCCCAAGATCCGTTATAAATAGTTTGTACAATAATGGGTCTCCTTCATGGAAAATACGTTGGATCTGCCTCACTTCTACTCCAGTGTAAAGGTGATAATCTCTAGAAAATTATGACAGTATTGAATCTGTATATATGTATTATATGCAAACCATGGTAATTTTGTGATCCTGCACATCTTTCACAGAAATGTGTTGGAAGCAATGCAATGCACACATCTTCCATCAGAGAGCTGCTGGAAGACAGACACAGGAGCCCACACCAGTGTTCACCGTGAGTGACTGTTGGTAAATAACACACACCTTCACAACTGCTCCAGCCAAATGATAACTTCTTTTGAACACAAACATCTCTTATTACAAGAGCCACTGGCAGCAAAAGATTCAAGGCTGGAAGCACCTGATCAGCAGTGTGTTGTCCCAGCATGAGGTGCTACAGCACACAGCTGCTGAAGGATCTTGTAACACACTAAGCAGGGAAGTGATACAGAGAGACATCAGCATGCCTAGGAATTCTTTGCCTTCAGCCTTCATTACTTCATTCATGTGCATTCCAGACCGAATTAATACTAACCTATAACTTACATCTAACAGAAATGGAGAGAGAGAGAGAGAGAGAGAGAAAAAAAAAAAAAAAAAAAAAAAAAAAAAAAACCTTCATCTCATTACTGTCTATTCTTAATAGGATTCGGGATTCTATGTTACATAACTTATCACTAAAACCATCACCCAGCAGCTCGTCATTAAAGCTTTGCAATGAGCCACACCTTGCATCACACCCTCCCAGTACAGCGTGACTCAACACACATACCACTATCCAGATTGACTGAATGAACTCATCATACAGTCACACAGGTTGGGAATCCTTCATTGGGAATCATAGCTTTGAGAAATATCTGAGTGCTGACAATGCACAACACAAATAGAAAAATTCATTGGGCTGTAGGATTGCACTTGGTATTTTCATTACCAAACATAATACATAATGTGGCTCAAATTATACACCTTGTGTAAGCTTTGTTGATCTCGCTCTTCCTACTGAATAATATAACATGGACATGACAGAGACACCTTCAATGTGAAGCAGAATGGGATTGAGTAGTGGAGGCATTGCTAAGGACACCCCACATGACAGAAATATTCATCTTCCTCTCTGTACTTTCTTCCTGTTCCCTCCCACTTTTACAAATTTATTACTTCATCCAGACATGCCAGGGCAGTGGCATGTCAGCCCCAGTTGGTAGTACAATAAAGGTCTCATCACCAACTCAGCCCCACTATGCCCTTACCCTCTCTGTATTACCACTATTCTCATCCTCCTTGTATCACCACTACTCTCACCCTCCTTGAATCACCATTCTGTCTGTTGGCTACATTAGCTGTAATACTGGCTGTGAAGTAGGACTGGAACAAATGTGCAAGTAAGAAATAACAAGAATTGCACGCTCTTCGTTCTCAGCCCCATCATGAGTAACACTGCTGGCAATACAAGGCAAGTCATGAGTGAGGATGGGATGTGCTTCCAGTGTTCTGCAGCCATGGCGGGGAGGAGCAGATAGAGAGGGAAACTCCTCTTCTTGTAAAGCTTTTGCCATGTCTATACAGGCTTTGCTAATCCTCACCGGTCTCCATAAGTCCCTGTCTTCTACCTTTTCTTTCATTCACACACTTCTCATTTTCATAGTCTCTTGTCTAGTCCTTCCACCTCTTCCTTAGCCTCTTACTTTTCCTTTTGTGTCCAAAATCAGATCAATCATTCTTTAACCCAAATGCATATTCATATTTTTTTCGTCTTTATACCAATCCATTCCTTTCTGTACCTCCATCTCTTTTAACTCTGTTCAATCCTCTTACTGTCACTCCTTTGTCTATCCATTCACATCACTTCCAGCATCTCCCTAATCTACTCATCCCCATAACATTTATCTTCTGTTTCTGTGCTGACTTCACCAGCCAGCCACACACCTGCACCATTCATCATTACTGGCTTCCTGATCCTTATTGCAAATCTTCAGCAATGCTTCCTTCCCCTCACCTTTCCCCATCCTGAAGATCATTGCAGCATGTCTATTTGATGTTCATGAATCTTTGGCTGTAAGTATTACATTTAAAGGCCACTAAGATCATTATTTGGTTCTTATTGATGTTTTTCTCCAGTGATGAAGAATCCTTGTCAAGCTATCCCTACAATGATTAAACACACTTGAAACTCGAGTAACTTCTGACTGACCCTGTTGAAAATAAGTGAGGTAAAGCATTGCAATGTTTAAGACACATCATTGAGTCAATGTTGTGATTATAGATTTTATAACATAGTTCATAACACCAGCCTCTTGCATCACATCTACCATCCTCTGAAATACTAAGGAGAGTGAATCATGCATCCACCATTACACCACAGCAGGAAGCACTATGTCAAAGGAAGGCCTAATACCTCACTGCACTGGAATTGTAATACCAGTGTGTTTTGAATTAAAAACTGCAGTGCACTTCTTGTCTCAGGCATTCCAAATAAGGGATTTCCAACTTGTAGTGACTTGTAGAAATAATTGGAAAAAGACATTCAAAAAGCAATCAATCAAAATGCCACTTACACATCAGAGGATGAGGGAATTCAGAGAGAGAGAGAGAGAGAGAGAGAGAGAGAGAGAGAGGAGAGAGAGAGAGAGAGAGAGGGAGAGAGAGAGAGAGAGAGAGAGAGAGAGAGAGAGAGAGAGAGAGAGAGAGAGAGAGAGAGAGAGAGAGAGAGAGAGAGAGAGAGAGAGAGAGGAGAGAGAGAGAGAGAGAGAGAGAAGAGAGAGAGAGAGAGAGAGAGAGAGAGAGAGAGAGAGAGAGAGAGAGAGAGAGACCCTTCCTCTCACAAGCCTCCACTTTTGTTTTCTCTCTACAGATTCAGAATTTTTGGATCTTCATTTTTGCAAGCAACACTACATTTATGAAAACTGGACTGAGGCTGCAGGGAACCCAAGGGCCATTTTTTGTGATGGCTTGACTGGTGTGAGTATTCACCAACACTTCAACCAAGAAACTATAACAATTATTTGTGCAGCAATGAAAGGTAATGTTTCGGGTCCTCATATTTCTATCCTCAGGGAAAAATTTTCCAAAATTTTGAAACATTTTGCAATAAACTTAATTATGAAAACAAAAAAAATAAATAAAAAAGTACCTAGTGAGTTTTCTTTTCCTCTTTTTTTCATTTTTTCAATGTTATGTCAAATTTCATTAATATTTCCTTACTGTACATTCTTTTCCTCACTGATATGTCTTGCCAATCTTTTGGAATTCAGAAATTAAGATGATAACAAACTGGTGGACTGATCAGACCTTCACTAAGTTTGTACAGTAAGTAGCCTCAGGTATGTAGGATAAATCTTTGGTTTCACCTTTGAAGTTACATCTTTCAGTAGTAAGTACGTAGGTTATACATACACTTGCACTCAAGACTATTTTACCAGCCGAGAGTGACACCACTCCAGACTCTGTCAATGGCATCCATCACTTCCTTCTTGTTGATGCGGAAGCTCTGCCATGAGTAGGAGCGGAAGCGAGGGTTTGAGGTGAAGGTTGGGGCTTGTGCGTCCACCACCTGGCTCTCTCTGTTACCTTTGTTGCCTCTTACCTTGCCTCGTTTACTGAATGTGAATTTCTGGTTCTCTTCCTGATGCTCTGCTGGAGCTGAAGAAAACAAAACTGCATTATTCATGAAACTTAAGATGTAAGCAACCAAAATGTAGAACACAAAACATGTACAATGAGAAAGAAACATCCCACAAGTCTCATTACCTGCAGGTATGGGCTTGTTGATGTTGTGCTGTGTCTTGCGTTGCTTCCCTTTGCTGGACGTGGCTTCCCTTCGCCGTGGCGACACATCAGAGTTTGACCGGAGTTTCATGACCCATGCTGCTTCCTCCTTCAATAAAACACAAACAAAATATTCCATAAGATTAAAAGTTCCATTTACATAAAGCACTGTTCAGGGGGTGCTGTGAACTTATCATTAAACCCAGCTGTGACCTCACTGAACGTTTCCCTTTGTGTCTCACAACACAAGGGGGTAGTCACAGCCTGCCCTCTAAAGACAACTCTCTTCCTCCACACAAAACTACAAGCATCTAATAACACACACACCCTTCACTCAAAAAATTTTAAAATCATGGCGACTCCTACACCAGCCTCGGAGTCCCCATCTGGGGAGGGGACCATAAATGTCCCCAGGTCGGACTGCCTTTCCGTCGACGACCGTAAGTGTCTTGACACCCCCCTCAACTTTTTCTTCATTAACTTCTGCAACATTCGCGGTCTAAGATCTAATTTTCAATCTGTAGAACACCACCTCTCCTCTTCTAAACCTCATCTTCTTTTCCTCACTGAAACTCAGGTGTCTGAGGCAACTGACAGTAGCCCCTTTTCTGTTCCCTCCTACTTTCTCTATCCTCATTTTCGATCCAAAGCTGGATGCTGCGTTTATGTGCGCAATGACTTAACCTGCTCTCGTGCCCACGCTCATGAATCTTCTGAGTTTTCCACCATCTGGCTTCGACTACAGAGTCATTCTCATACTAAATTTATCTGTGCTGTATACCTCTCTCCTAACTCCTCTGACTATAAGAAATTCTTTGACTACTTAACTTCCAAAGTGGAGCACATTCTGACCCTCTTCCCTTTTGCAGAGATCTCCATTCTTGGAGACTTCAATGTTCACCACCAGCTTTGGCTTTCCTCTCCCTTCACTGACCATCCTGGTGAACTAGCCTACAACTTTGCTATCCTCCATGACCTAGAGCAATTGGTGCAACACCCTACTCGTATTCTTGACCGTCTTGGAGATACGCCCAACATTCTTGACCTTTTCCTGACCTCTAATCCTTCTGCTTATGCTGTCACCCTTTCTTCTCCGTTGGGCTCCTCCGATCACAATCTCATATCTTTATCTTGTCCTATCACTCCAATCCCTCCTCAGGATCCCCCTAAGCGAAGGTGCCTCTGGCGTTTTGCCTCTGCTAGTTGGGGGGACCTGAGGCGGTATTTTGCTGATTTTCCTTGGAATGACTACTGCTTCCGTGTCAGAGACCCGTCTTTGTGTGCTGAGCGCATAACAGAGGTGATAGTGTCTGGAATGGAGGCGTACATTCCTCACTCTTTTTCTCGTCCTAAACCTTCTAAACCTTGGTTTAACACAGCTTGTTCTCGTGCTATACATGATAGAGAGGTGGCCCACAAAAGGTACTTAAGCCTTCCTTCACCAGAATCTCATGCACTTTATATTTCTGCCCGGAACCATGCCAAGTCTGTTCTCCAACTAGCCAAAAACTCCTTCATTAACAGAAAATGTCAAAACCTTTCAAGATCTAACTCCCCTCGTCATTTCTGGCATCTAGCCAAAAATATCTCCAATAACTTTGCTTCTTCTTCTTTCCCTCCTCTACTTCAACCAGATGGCACCACTGCTATCACATCTATTTCTAAAGCTGAACTCTTTGCTCAAACCTTTGCTAAAAACTCTACCTTGGACGATTCTGGGCTTGTTCCTCCCTCTCCTCCACCCTCTGACTACTTCATGCCTCGTATTAAAATTCTTCGTAATGATGTTTTCCATGCCCTCGCTGGCCTAAACCCTCAGAAGGCTTATGGACCTGATGGGGTCCCTCCTATTGTTCTCCGAAACTGTGCCTCCGTGCTTGCACCTTGCCTAGTCAAACTCTTTCAGCTCTGTCTGTCAACATCTACCTTTCCTTCTTGCTGGAAGTTTGCCTACATTCAACCTGTTCCTAAAAAGGGTGACCGCTCTAATCCCTCAAACTACCGTCCTATTGCTTTAATTTCCTGCTTATCTAAAGTTTTTGAATCTATCCTCAACAGGAAGATTCTTAAACATCTATCACTTCACAACCTTCTATCTGATCGCCAGTATGGGTTCCGTCAAGGACGCTCTACTGGTGATCTTCTGGCTTTCCTTACTGAGTCTTGGTCATCCTCTTTTAGAGACTTTGGTGAAACTTTTGCTGTTGCCTTGGACATATCAAAAGCCTTTGATAGAGTCTGGCACAAAGCTTTGATTTCCAAACTACCCTCCTACGGTTTCTATCCTTCTCTCTGTAACTTCATCTCAAGTTTCCTTTCTGACCGTTCTATTGCTGCTGTGGTAGACGGTCACTGTTCTTCTCCCAAATCTATTAACTGTGGTGTTCCTCAGGGTTCTGTCCTGTCACCCACTCTCTTCTTATTATTCATTAATGATCTTCTAAACCAAACTTCTTGTCCTATCCACTCCTATGCTGATGATACCACCCTGCACTTTTCCACGTCTTTTCATAGACGTCCAACCCTTCAGGAGGTAAACATATCACGCAGGGAAGCCACAGAACGCCTGACTTCTGATCTTTCTAAAATTTCTGATTGGGGCAGAGCAAACTTGGTATTGTTCAATGCCTCAAAAACTCAATTCCTCCATCTATCAACTCGACACAATCTTCCAGACAACTATCCCCTCTTCTTCAATGACACTCAACTGTCCCCCTCTTCTACACTGAACATCCTCGGTCTGTCCTTTACTTATAATCTGAACTGGAAACTTCACATCTCATCTCTAGCTAAAACGGCTTCTATGAAGTTAGGTGTTCTGAGACGTCTCCGCCAGTTTTTCTCACCCCCCCAGCTGCTAACTCTGTACAAGGGCCTTATCCGTCCATGTATGGAGTATGCTTCACATGTCTGGGGGGGTTCCACTCATACTGCTGTTCTAGACAGGGTGGAATCAAAAGCTTTTCGTCTCATCAACTCCTCTCCTCTAACTGACTGTCTTCAGCCTCTCTCTCACCGCCGCAATGTTGCATCTCTTGCTGTCTTCTACGCTATTTTCATGCTAACTGCTCTTCTGATCTTGCTAACTGCATGCCTCCCCTCCTTCCGCGGCCTCGCTGCACAAGACTTTCTTCTTTCTCTCACTCCTATTCTGTCCACCTCTCTAACGCAAGAGTTAACCAGTATTCTCAATCATTCATCCCTTTCTCTGGTAAACTCTGGAACTCCTTGCCTGCTTCTGTATTTCCACCTTCCTATGACTTGAATTCCTTCAAGAGGGAGGTTTCAAGACACTTATCCACCAATTTTTGACCACTGCTTTGACCCTTTTAGGGACTGGCATTTCAGTGGGCATTTTTTTTTATTAGATTTTTGTTGCCCTTGGCCAGTATCCTTCCTACATAAAAAAAAAAAAAAAAAAAAAAAAAAAAAAAAAAAAAAAGAAAAGTGGCCAAGTTTTGAGGAATGACTCACCTGGTGGCCAAGTTCTGAGAAATGACTCACCTGAACACAGGAAGCAAAGGCATCCCTCTGCTGCTTCCTGGCATCCCCTCCTTGCTGTGCCTTTTTGCTGCTGTCGGTGGAGGTGGCCGGCGAGTGGCTGTGTCTAGTGCCATTGTGGTTTTCAGCAGTGGCAGCAGTAGTGGTTGTGGTGGTGGTGGTAGTGACAGAGGTGCTGGTGCTGCGATGCCGGCGCCGGCCCTCTCTGCCACCAGTGCAGCCACCACCGCCACTGGCACCACTGCGATGCCTGGCAGCCACCCACTCCCTCAACGGCCTGCACATGGTGTGGCACGGCACATAGAGCATGAGTTAATAAAGTCTACAGCAGTCACCTTGAGGAAATGAATACAAAGAAGAGACCAGTGCTGAGATGTGGAGGAGGATATGAGTTTGTTAGGTGTGCATGAGATTAAGAATCTGTTAGATGGAGGAGGCAATGAATCTGTTAAGTGTGCAGGAGACTATGAATTTGTTAGGTGGAGGAGACTAAGAATTTGTTTGGTGTATGGGAGACTATGAATTTGCTTGGCATGCAAGAGAGTATGAATTTGTTTGGTGGAGGCCATAAATTTGTAAGGTGTGCAGGAGACTGAAAATGCAAGGCATGCAAGGCACATATGTGAAAAAAAATAAGAAGAAGACTTTGATAAAGCACAGGCTACATTCATGGACAGGTGGTGCAGATTTTATCAAGAGAATGAGACAAAGATATAGAGAAGGCTCAGTTTCTGTCAATGTGCAAGATCCTAATATGATGGGCATCTTAGTGAAGCATGATTGACAGTCACACACTCACTGCTGTCTCAACCTGTCAGCTTTCAAACTACAGAGGTATCTCACTAACACCAGTGTACATTGGCACTTTGTTAATTTACTATAAGCCAACCTATCCTAGTATCCTCACATTTCTTTAACTAATCCCTTAACCTCCTCTGGCTAAAGAGCTTCAATTACTGCCACCAATACCCAAATGCTGTATTTCCATTGTATGTCACTGTACTTACTTCCCTTACATTTCTTTAAGTAACCCGTTAATTTCCACTAACCACAGAACTTCTATTACTACTGTTTATCTATCTGCTTGTTTAACTGTTAATGTGTTTATGTATATAATGTATGAATAAATTTGTATGTTTATCTTTATACTCATCAACCTATTTATTCAATATCTACCTATCTCCTGACCCATCCCCAAAAAATGCATGGCAGATGATATCCAGAAGCAAAAATAAACACTCACTTGACAAAGGGCATCACCATGTAGAACATATTGGTGGACCCATTCACTTTGTTAAAGCTGCGATCATTTTTGTGGGAAGGCAGCTGGCCAATTGAGAACCACTTGAGCTGCTTGATCTCCCCCTTGGTGCGAGGAACAAAGTCAATGTTCGTGGGCACGCCTGGGATGATGTAGAGGCGCACGTACTGCTCCCCAATGGATGTCTCCAAGAACACGTTGGGATCAATCAGGGGTGAGATGTCATAGCCTGTCTCCTCCAGAACCTGTAAACAATACTTCACTGCACTATCTTGATATTTGGATGCCAATGGTTGAATCACTCAGACAAATTTTGATTTAATTTATGAATCTCAAAGATCATAAATAAAATTATTTTATTCTTTGCTGTAATTAATATTTCCAAAAAGTCTTGCATTTCCCATCAATCCCAAGTCTGGTCATCTACTGACAATCTCCCTTAAAAACATGATATGTGATCAATTTCCAGCAGATCAGGAGATTTAATATTGAGGAAATATGCTACACAAAGTGGAAGTGAGTGTGGCACATTACTTGACTGGTGACCCTGATGGTACAAGGACAGCTGTCAGTGACGTACCTCCCTAATGGCACACTTATGTGGTTCCTCATCTACATTGATCTTTCCTTTCGGGAAGCCCCATGAAGCTCGGTGCCAGAATCCCTGCAAGACAATGTATGCTGGATTAGGTCAAGCAAGCATTTCAATTGTGGTGATTGATGCTCATACAAAACTTACTGTGATAGAAAACAACTAAATGCATTTATGAAAAAAAAATATTATTCTTCCACACTTTTCTCCTACACATACCAGAAGTAATGACAGATTTCAAAACAATCAGTGTGATATGAACTGTGATTCAAATGAAAAGGGAAACATTGTAGTTTTGTGAATGAGCCATTGAGAACTAAAGCACAGTCCTTCTGAGGCCACCTTATATTATGGGACATTCTGTACTACCAATGTCCTCTCCTGTGTCCCTCACCTGCACCAGCAACACCTGAGTCAAGTCTTGGTTCAGCAGCAGCCCACCATACGTAGGAACACGATGCTTGAAGTCCCGGAAATCTTGAAGCATTTCTTCAATGGTTCCTGAATTGGGCTTGATCCTTACTCTCTGTCATGTAAAAAGTTATAGGCATTAAGAACATTTACATACTGTATGAAAAAGATTTATAAAGGTGGGATAACATTCAAAGATATATCAGAATACAACCAACCAAAGGGAAGATCCCAAGTGAATGATACAGAAAGAGAAAACCTAACATCTGCTTTACAAGTTCTACAAAGCAACAGCTACTATACACAGTACTTCTGCTGCACATACACCAGGCCTGTTCAAAAAGTATCCAACCATATTTTTTCTCACAAATCAGCTGCAGCCAAAAGCTGAGGGCAGTGCCAGGAGCAGCAGTTATCCTTACTGCACAGGTGGGATTTTTTTGCAGCTTTGCTGGTTGAGTCAGTCACAGCCAAGCAGCAGCTGGTGGCTGTGTAAAACATGCTAACTGCATTAGCATTTTATGCATGAAGACAAAATACACTAAGCATTGTCATTGTCAAATTTTGCTAAAAAGCTTGGTGATGCTCAAGCTGAAATAATTCATAAGATTTAGCAGGCTTTTGATAATAATGCTGTGAGAATTACACAAATGAAAAATGGCCTAGCCGGTTTAAGGATGGCAATGAAATCTGTGCCAAAGCTGCCTTCAAGTGAGCAACAACAACGCTGCCTTGACAATGTGCAGGACATGCTGGAGTGTGACAACGGTGATCCTGACTTACTGAAGACTGTGACCACTAGTGAAGAGTCTTGGGTATAAGGATACAACCCAGACACCAAGGCTCAGGTGTCGCACTGGAGACCTCCAGTGTCTCCAAGGCCAAAGAAAGCAAGACAGGATGATGCTGAAAGAATTTCAATTTGAGAGCTGAGAATACACCATGAGAAATGCAGTGGCACAGCTGGTAGTCATTGCAAAACAAGACTTCCAGAAAAGGTTTTCAGCAAGGGAAGGCTTGCTGGGATAAGTGTGTGGAGTCGTAAGGGACACACTTTGAAGGAACTCACAGCTGGAACTCAGAAGGTGAGCCGATTCTTTTCTGCAGCCTAAGGTCGGATACTTATGAACAGCAGGTTACACAAAACACATAAACGATAATGATGGAGTTTGCAAACACACACACACACACACACACACACACACACACACACACACACACACAAGGATCACTAGAGCAATGTGGTGTGCTGCACATCCTTACATTGAGCAGCTGCTGAGCAAATGGGTCAAACTTGATATTGTTGAGTGAGTCATCCTCTTCAGCATACTCATCCAGGTAGAACCAATAGGCCAGCTCAGTCAAGAAGCACAGTGATATGGGGTCCCCTAGCTCAGACTCCGGCGCATCCAGCAAGAAACGGCTGTTGCACACACACAACTTTGTCAGACAGGCCTTGCCTCTTCCATTCACTACATGTTGTAGTTATTCATCATCTTTAATGCTATCCTTAGTTATTATTTACTATACTATATATTATTCATTACAAGTAACACTACTTAAGACTTTTTATTATCAAAAACTATTATTAATCATATATAAAAATATATAATATTTTTTTCCAGTCTTCAAAGCTTTTATTCAAAATAAGTTAGTGTTTTTTAATCTTCAAAACTACTATTCATCAAATGTAACAGAAGAAAGTTTTAATTCTTATTCTCAGAATTGTCATTCACCATATGAAGCAAATATTAGGTTATTTCTTTTTCTAATCCTCACAGCCATTACTTAAAAGATGTAGTGTTGGTTTAGAGTTGAGTCAATCTATTGCACTCCCTTCCACAGTGTTTGTAGTTTTCCCTCAGTCTTGAATCCCCTGACCTACCAGGAGCTTGTCAGGCATCAGACAGCAGACTTCCAGCAGTTCTGAGGATTCAAGGCTGCTGGACAACACCAGACACAGAAGAAGCAAGTGCAGAGGGTTACTCATTTTCTGTTGTAACTGACAGAAGTTAGTTATTCTATGTAATGAAGAGCACAAGCATCCCACATGTCAGTGATAAGTAAAGTGAATCACATTGCTTATCACTGACTAGGTTCTCCTAAGTGAAGGTGATGACAAGATACATGTGATGCCAAACACCGAAGACAAACAATTGGGTAAGACCTTGCTATGTCATCCAGGAGGTCTGTAGGGATGACGAAAGTACTCTTTGTTGCTGAAGGGCGAGCCATCTGTCACTCTGCAAGAAACACACCTTGGGTAAACTCTGGAACTCTCTGCCTCAGTCTGCTTTTCCACTTCTCATCACTTGAACCTTTCCAACAGGATCAAGATACATTTGGAATTATAATGCTCTTAACAATTACAGCCTTCTATCCTTTTATCTATTTATTTGCGGCATGGCCCTTTCAGTCCTGGTTTTTTGTAGCTTCTGACCAGCCTCTTATTTATACAGGAGAGAGAGAGAGAGAGAGAGAGAGAGAGAGAGAGAGAGAGAGAGAGAGAGAGAGAGAGAGAGAGAGAGAGAGAGAGAGAGAGAGAGAGAGAGAGAGAGAGAGAGAGAGAGAGAGAGAGAGAGAGAGAGAGAGAGAGAGAGAGAGAGAGAGAGAGAGAGAGAGAGAGAGAGAGAGAGAGAGAGAGAGAGAGAGAGAGAGAGAGAGAGAGAAGGAAAAACAAAAAAAAAATGCAAAAAATAGCACGATACAATAGTCATTCAATTTTAACTTGAGCATTTGGGCATGGCTTGGGGATTATCCAGAAGACCACACTGTTGCCACATCACTCCATCACTCTTTTCAAAGAAGTAAGTGGTGTGACCTGCCGCCCCTGTCTGTGTTAAGGACACCTGCGGTCAAGGTTCCTTGGACAGTAATATCACATGAGCCATGCTGTCAAGTGAAATGGAAAATTTCCCTCAAATCCCAAGCCATTCATAACAACATGCAGTCGTATTATATATATATATATATATATATATATATATATATATATATATATATATATATATATATATATATATATATATATATTCCATAAATGGACAATGTACAGATTAACAGTAAGACAGATTGCCTTGCACATGTCATCGGTAGGTGTGTAAATGATGGGGGTTTCCCTAGGCCATGCCAAAGGCCGCAAGTTAGTGTCGATAGCCTATATTTTCTATGATTACTGCAACATTTGAATCAATAAGTTAGTAGTAGTAGTAGTGGAAGTAGTAGTAGTAGTAGTAGTAGTAGTAGTAGTAGTAGTAGTAGTAGTAGTAGTAGTAGTAGTAGTAGTAGTAGTAGTAGTAGCAGCAGCAGCAGCAGCAGCAGCAGCAGCAGCAGCAGCAGCAGCAGCAGCAGCAGCAGCAGCAGCAGCAGCAGCAGTAGTAGTAGTAGTAGTAGTAGTAGTAGTAGTAGTAGTAGTAGTAGTAGTAGTAGTAGTGGTGCCACAGTCATTAGCGAGAGCTGGGGCTAATGACCTCCAAGTAATGGAGCCCCTAATTGACACATCAATAAACATGGGGTGGAGGTATTATTAAATTAAGTTGTAGTAGTAGTAGTAGTAGTAGTAGTAGTAGTAGTAGTAGTAGTAGTAGTAGTAGTAGTAGTAGTAGTAGTAGTAGTAATAGTGGTAATAGTGTTAAGGTGTTAAAGTCCATGGAAGGGACAACACAAGGTGACCCAGTGGCCATGGCGATGTACGCCCTCGGACTTTCAGTGCTGCAACAAGTTATCTCATATGAGAAAACGAGTGTGAAGCAAGTGGCGTACGCGGATGACCTGTCAGGGGCCGGCAAAATAACAGACTTGAAAAAATGGTGGGGCTTAGTGAACGACAATGGTCCCATCATAGGGTACACACCCAATGCCGCTAAGTCCGTCCTTATTGTAAAGCCTGAACGCTATGACAGTGCAGTGGATAACTTCAGTGGCAGTGGAGTTATAATAACAAAGGATGGACAACGGCATCTGGGTGCTGTCATCGGAACAGAGGAGTTCAAGAAGGAGTACATAGGAGAAAAGGTGAAGGAGTGGATACATGAGGTGGAAGTCCTGTCTGACATGGCCAGGACTGAGCCTCATGCAGCCTACTCTGCCTACACCCACAGCTTGCAGCATCAATGGAGATTCGCCATGCGCACCATCCCAGGCATCAGCCCTCTCCTTGCACCACTGGAGGTCTCGATAAGGAACACCTTCCTCCCAGCGTTACTGAGATACCACACCATCGGAGATGGGGAAAGGGCGCTGCTCGAACCTCCACCAAGACTGGGCGGGATGGGAATCACCTCCCCTGAGAAGTTGGCGACTGTGGAGAACCTCAACTCCCTCAAGCTCACCAGGTCCCTCACAGAGAAGATCATTGCTCAGGACGCACATGGTGAAATAGCCCAAAGTGCAGTCACTGAGCAAGGACGAATTATATCTAGAGATAGGCAACAACATCAACGAAACTGTCTCGAAGACCTGATAAACATCCTGCCTGCAACCACAGTGAGAAAAATCCTCACTGCACAGGAAACGGGAGCCTCTAACTGGCTAACGTCACTGCCCATCAGAGCGAAGGGCTTCAGCCTCAACAAACAAGAATTTGTCGACGCCATTGCTCTGAGGTACGGCTGGCCGATGGAAGGACTCCCCAGTACTTGTGTGTGTGGCTCCCCCAATGACGTCAACCACACCATGACGTGCAAAAAGGGGGGATTCGTATGTATCAGGCACGATGAGGTGAGAGATCTGACCGCCAGCATGCTCTGGGAGGTGTGCCACGATGTCTCCACTGAACCGACCCTCCTGCCGCTAGACGGCGAGCACCTGCGCTACAGAACAGCCAACATCACCAACGAGGCTCGAGTCGACATCAGTGCACGAGGGTTCTGGACAAGGGGACAGAAAGCATTCATGGACATACGGATCTTTGACCCAATGGCCGCCTGTCACCACGAACTCTCCCTGGAGGCCGCCCACCGCAAGAATGAGCAGGAGAAGATCCGAGCGTATGGGGAGAGAATCCAACACGTTGACCAGGGCAGCTTCACACCTCTGGTCTTCACCACATCTGGCGGGATGGGCTCCAAGGCTCAGTGCTTCTACTCAAGACTAGCCGACCTAATGGCAGAAAAGAAGCACCAGCCAAGGAGCCATGTCGTCGCATGGATGAGGTGCCGTCTCTCATTCTCCCTCCTCAGATCCGCCCTCCTGTGCCTCAGGGGGACAAGGCATTCCACTCCCATACCTGCAGACTTATGAGGCCTCGACTGTGAGGCTACAGTGGTGGAGAGTGGCATAAGAGTAGATAGAGTAGAGGTAGAGTGAATTTATAGTTAACAACTAATGTTTATATTATAGAGTATTAGATATGGTTGGATGCCACAGTCATTAGCGAGAGCTGGGGCTAATGACCTCCAAGTAATGGAGCCCCTAATTGACACATCAATAAACATGGGGTGGAGGTATTTGTAGTAGGTAGTAGTAGTAGTAGTAGTAGTAGTAGTAGTAGTAGTAGTAGTAGTAGTAGTAGTAGTAGTAGTAGTAGTACTACTACTACTACTACTACTACTACTACTACTACTACTACTACTACTACTACTACTACTAATAATAATAATGATTTTGATGATGATGATGATGATGATGATGATGATGATGATGATGATGATGATGATGATCATCATCATCATCATCATCATCATCATCATCATCATCATCATCATCAAAATAATAATAATAATAATAATAAT
Source organism: Scylla paramamosain (assembly GCF_035594125.1). NCBI lineage: Eukaryota > Metazoa > Arthropoda > Malacostraca > Decapoda > Portunidae > Scylla > Scylla paramamosain. The sequence goes on from NC_087184.1 coordinate 4,092,203, forward strand.
AATAACAATAATAATAATAATAATAATAATAATAATAATAATAATAATAATAATAATAATAATAATAGTAATAATGATGATGATTAAGATAAAAATAACATAAAAAAAAATTAATAATAATAACAATAATAATAATAATAATAATAATAATAATAATAATAATAATTATTATTATTATTATTGTTATTATTATTATTATAGGTTAATAGCAGTATTATTATTATTATTATTAGTAGTAGTAGTAGTAGTAGTAGTACTAGTAGTAGTAGTAGTAGTAGTAGTAGTAGTAGTAGTAGTAGTAGTAGTAGTAGTAGTAGTAGTAGTAGTAATAATAATAATAATAATAATAATAATAATAATAATAATAATAATAATAATAATAATAATAATAATAATAATGATTTTGATTTTGATGATGATGAGGATGATGTTGATGAAAATAATAATAATAATAATAATAATAATAATAATAATAATAATAATAATAATAATAATAATAATAATAATAAATAATGATAATAATAAAAGCAACAATTTCCTTTTCACTATTGTGCAAGATGTTATTTACTTGTATTTCTGTACATTTTCACTAAGGTCTGCTGAGCAGTGTGTGAGGCCACCTGTATTTAGTGTTGCTTGCAGTAAGTGCTTAGTGAGGTGCAGTGTGGTGTGTGCTCCTCACTGCTGCTCATTATCTTCTTGGTCTTACAATTTGTCAACATTTTGCCTTATTTACAGAGTTGTGCTATGCCTACAGTGGTCTACATATTTCAAGAGTTCATTTAGAACATTCAGACCTCAGCAGGTTCAAGCATCTGCCTACATGGGTGCTAATCATGTACAGAGCCACACATCAGTGCCATCATGACAGATGATTTACTTGTGGGAGTTTGGCTCTGCACCAACCAAACTCAAAACTTAACCCTCAGTTGCTCAATGGAGCTGTATCTCTATGAACCACACACATCTCTTTCTTATCTTTACATGTCTGTCACTGTCACTGATCCTATAGCACTCTCAAGTAGCAGGGGCAGGAAGTCAGGGGATGCTGGTTGGGTGCTGCATGAACTGCTTTAGGTCTGCAAAACTGAAAGTGTGTTCAACAGGTTGGTCAGAGAAAGAGGATGACATTCAACACTGGTGGTCAACATTGGTATTTCCAAGTATGAAGATTTCTAGCATACAGTGGTATCTCAGTATCCTTAATCCATTCCAAATCCTTGGACTTATACCAAACAAGACATATACCAAACAAAATTTTCACATAAGAAATAAAGGGAAAATGATTAATCCGTTCCCATGAAAAAAAAATCTTACTGTTACTGGCACATTATGCAGTATGCCGATGTGGTTGTATGAAATAATTTAAACACTGCTTAGTATTAGAATACATACCATATTTGATGGCATATAAGACACATGGGCATATAAGATGCATCCCCATTTCAGCAGGGCACATTCAGAAAAAAAAAAAAAAAGTTTTTTTAATGTATTTAAGCATGTAATGCTCAAAGCAAGTTAGTGGTACAGCTGAACAAAAAGCAAGCAATCACAACAGTAAAAATATCCTACATGACTGCAGTAGTAAAACATAGGTAGTGCCTAATCATGGAGGGGAGGTGAAGAACATAGCCCAGCTACCGAGATGTAAACAACACGCTTGAACTGGACTGAGTTTTCATTTTCATCATTTCCTTATATAATATTATGGCTGAAAAATATGATATAGCACCCTTATCTAAAATACAGTGGTGTAATCTTTGGGTGTATGGGTGCAGAAAATTTTAATATTAAATTTACAGGAGGCCTCACATTCACATATGAGATGCAGGGTTATTTTTTGAGCCATTTTTATGAAAAAAGGTGCATCTTATATGCCATCAAATACAGTAAATACAAAAGCAATTAGATAGAATAAATGAAAATTTAACCTCACTTTACCTTGCTGAGAAGAGCTGAGTGCCTACTAGGATGATGCTGAGAAGGGAGATGTTATTGTTTGAAAGGAGAGGCATTAATTTTCTTAGAATTAATGGTTAATGAATTTACAAAAAATTTACATGAAAAACACAAAATCATGTAAAAATTCAGTGTTATAGTGCAGGTTGTTTATTGAATGGTAGCAATGAGCATGGGCAGTCGTGACTTTGTCTCGAGAGAGGTAGACAAGGGTAGAGCATGGTGTCATAACTCATTTTCTCCCATACAAGTTCTATAATGCAAGTTGTGTTCCAAACAAGTCGTATACCAAGTAAATTTTTTCATGTCCAAACAGGTTGTATACCAAGTTAGACTTATTCCAAAGTGACATATACCAAGGTACCACGGTATGTTTTAGTGTACTGTTTTATCTTCACTGTTGAAAAACTGATTCCTACAGGTTTTTATGGTTGCTGGGAGACAGTTATTTCAATATGGATTTACAAATTAATTATTATCAGAATAATTCAAAATATATTAAAATTTGTAGAAAATATTTAATTTATGCTAAAGTAGTAAAATTTGCTTTTAATAAATAGTGTGATGGAAGGCAGATCCCTGTCCTAGACTCTATCCAGCATATGTTCAATTAACACACTTCTAATTACTGAAACATTTTTAGGGTGATATCAGGTATGGAAGCCCACCAGATGAGAGATGAAAATTAGTCAAGTTAACTTCAGCATGCCAAGTTCCATTTAGAAATACACCAGATTGTAAGACTTGGGAGGTGTTGTAATTACTTCAATGTACTGTATTGGATGAAACTGTAATAAAAATTGCTTTCAATTTTCAACAAGAGTTGGCACTGGTGTCCTGGCTACCTGTCAGGCTTGGTCTTCACCCTCCCAATGGGCCACACCCTAACAATAAAACTAAACTTAACCACACCTAAATAAACCTGACACTCAAAACCCTGTAGTCAGTGCCCCTTGGGCTGTTGCATTATGAGAGGGAGGGTGTGTGTCTTGCCCAGTGCATCCTCTGTGTAATGAAACTTACCCATACTTAAATTTCTATTGGTTTCCAAAAAATGAGAACTTAGTTATTATAGAGTATACTGGTCAAATAATCACAGCAAAAAAAGTTAAGTACAGTACCTGCAGATCCCTCCAACTCCAGTAAAAAAATTAGCTACTCAAGACTGGCCTGAAGATATCAAGGTTAAAGTACTGAGGCTAACTCTTTAAAACCTTGGCTCTACACCAAGACAAGATATTATTAGCTATTATTATTCAGGAACTATAAGGATAACCTTAGCCTACTAGTTTCCAGATATTGACTGTTTCTCTGCAAAATATTGCACTTTTCTCAAATCATGATCATCTACACAATAAAAGAATCACTAATGAAACTCGTGAACTTGAAGAATCTAAACCTAACCTTGCCTAACCTCCAAATGAAAATGCTAATGTTATTTCAATATTATCCTATCATTTAATTACTGCACCCTAACCTTGCCTAACCTCCAGATGAAAATGCTAATGTTATTTCAATATTATCCTATTATTTAATTACTGCACCCTAAGCAGGGCATCTAGAGGCTGCAGGCCCTGCCTGAGGTTACTAACAAAATGCTTCTTACAGGAGGAGACAGTAAACACCTGCCGAAATGATAATTACTCCCAGTGAGGTCTAAAGCACTGTTCAGGGGGTGCTGTGCACTTATCATTAAACCCAGCTGTGACCTCACTGAACGTTTCCCTTTGTGTCTCACAACTCAAGGGGGCAGTTACAGCCTGCCCTCTAAAGACAACTCTCTTCCTCCACACAAAACTACAAGCACCTAATAACACACACACCCTTCACTCAAAAATTTTAAAATCATCATGGCGACTCCTACACCAGCCTCGGAGTCCCCATCTGGGGAGGGGACCATAAATGTCCCCAGGTCAGACTGCCCTTCTGTCAATGACCCTAAGTGTCTTGACACACCCCTCAACTTCTTCTTCATTAACTTCTGCAACATTCGCAGTCTAAGATCTAATTTTCAATCTGTAGAACACCACCTCTCCTCTTCTAAACCTCATCTTCTTTTCCTCACTGAAACTCAGGTGTCTGAGGCAACTGACAGTAGCCCCTTTTCTGTTCCCTCCTACTTTCTCTATCCTCATTTTCAATCCAAAGCTGGATGCTGCGTTTATGTGCGCAATGACTTAACCTGCTCTCGTGCCCACGCTCTTGAATCTTCCAAGTTTCCACCATCTGGCTACGACTACAGAGTCACTCTCATACTAGATTTATCTGTGTTGTATACCTCTCACCTAACTCCTCTGACTATAAGAAATTCTTTGACTACTTAACTTCCAAAGTGGAGCACATTCTGACCCTCTTCCCTTTTGCAGAGATCTCCATTCTTGGAGACTTCAATGTTCACCAGCAGCTTTGGCTTTCCTCTCCCTTCACTGACCAACCTGGTGAACTAACCTATAACTTTGCTATCCTTCATGACCTAGAGCAATTGGTGCAACACCCTACTCATATTCCTGACCATCTTGGAGATACGCCCAACATTCTTGACCTTTTCCTGACCTCTAACCCTTCTGCTTATGCTGTCACCCTTTCTTCTCCATTGGGCTCCTCCGATCACAATCTCACATCTTTATCTTGTCCTATCGCTCCAATCCCTCCTCAGGATCCCCCTAAGCGAAGGTGCCTCTAGCATTTTGCCTCTGCTAGTTGGGGGGACCTGAGGAGATATTTTGCTGATTTTCCTTGGAATGACTACTGCTTGCGTGTCAGAGACCCGTCTTTGTGTGCTGAGCGCATAACAGAGGTGATAGTGTCAGGCATGGAGGCGTACATTCCTCACTCTTTTTCTCGTCCTAAACCTTCTAAACCTTGGTTTAACACAGCTTGTTCTTGTGCTATACATGATAGAAAGGTGGCCCACAAAAGGTACTTAAGCCTTCCATCACCAGAATCTCATGCACTTTATATTTCTGCCCAGAACCATGCCAAGTCTATTCTCCAACTAGCCAAAAACTCCTTCATTAACAGAAAATGTCAAAACCTTTCAAGATCTAACTCCCCTCATGACTTCTGGCATATAGCCAAAAATATCTCCAATAACTTTGCTTCTTCTTCTTTCCCTCCTCTATTTCAACCAGATGGCACCACTGCTATCACATCTATTTCTAAAGCTGAACTCTTCACTCAAACCTTTGCTAAAAACTCTACCTTGGACGATTCTGGGCTTGTTCCTTCCTCTATTCCACCCTCTGACTACTTCATGCCACGTATTAAAATTCTTCGCAATGATGTTTTCCATGCCCTCGCTGGCCTAAACCCTCGGAAGGCTTATGGACCTGATGGGGTCCCTCCTATTGTTCTCCAAAACTGTGCCTCTGCGCTTGCACCTTGCCTAGTCAAACTCACCTCTGTCTGTCAACATCTAACTTTCCTTCTTGCTGGAAGTTTGCCTACATTCAACCTGTTCCTAAAAAGGGTGACCGATCTAATCCCTCAAACTACCGTCCTATTGCTTTAATTTCCTACCTATCTAAAGTTTTTGAATCTATCCTCAACAGGAAGATTCTTAAACATCTATCACTTCACATCCTTCTATCTGATCGCCAGTATGGGTTCCGTCAAGGCCGCTCTACTGGTGATCTTCTGGCTTTCCTTATTGAGTCTTGGTCATCCTCTTTTAGAGATTTTGGTGAAACTTTTGCTGTTGCCTTGGACATATCAAAAGCTTTTGACAGAATCTGGCACAAAGCTTTGATTTCCAAACTACCCTCCTACGGTTTCTATCCTTCTCTCTGTAACTTCATCTCAAGTTTCCTTTCTGACTGTTCTATTGCTGCTGTGGTTGATAGTCACTGTTCTTCTCCTAAATCTATTAACAGGGTTCTGTTCTGTCACCCACTCTCTTCTTATTATTCATTAATGATCTTTTAAACCAAACTTCTTGTCCTATCCACTCCTACGCTGATGATACCACCCTGCACTTTTCCACGTCTTTTCATAGACGTCCAACCCTTCTGGAGGTAAACATATCACGCAGGGAAGCCACAGAATGCTTGACTTCTGATCTTTCTAAAATTCCTGATTGGGGCAGAGCAAACTTGGTATTGTTCAATGCCTCAAAAACTCAATTCCTCCATCTATCAACTCGACACAACCTTCCAGACAACTATCCCCTCTTCTTCAATGACACTCAACTGTCCCCCTCTTCTACACTGAACATCCTCGGTCTGTCCTTTACTTACAATCTGAACTGGAAACTTCACATCTCATCTCTAGCTAAAACAGCTTCTATGAAGTTAGGCATTCTGAGATGTCTCCACCAGTTTTTCTCACCCCCCCCCCAGCTGCTAACTCTGTACAAGGGCCTTATCTGTCCATGTATGGAGTATGCTTGACATGTCTGTGTGGGTTCCACTCATACTGCTCTTCTAGACAGGGTGGAATCAAAAGCTTTTCGTCTCATTATCTCCTCTCCTCTAACTGACTGTCTTCAGCCTCTCTCTCACCGCCGCAATGTTGCATCTCTAGCTGTCTTCTACCGCTATTTTCATGCTAACTGCTCTTCTGATCCTGCTAACTGCATGCCTCCCCTCCTCACGCGGTCTTGCTGCACAACTTTCTTCTTTCTCTCACCCCTATTCTGTCCACCTCTCTAATGCAAGAGTTAACCATTCATCCCATTCTCTGGTAAACTCTGGAACTCACTGCCTGCTTCTGTATTTCCACCTTCCTACGACTTGAATTCCTTCAAGAGGGAGGTTTCAAGACACTTATCCATCAATTTTTGACCACTGCTTTGACCCTTTTATGGGACTGACATTTCAGTGGGCATATTTTTTTTGTTGGATTTTTGTTGCCCTTGGCCAGTGTCCTTCCTACATAAAAAAAAAAAAAAAAAAAAATCCTGGAGATAATAACCCTGCACCCCACCGAAAGACAACTGACCTACCTTGCACAACAACCTCCTGCCCCTTAAGTGACCTACAGCACTCCTTGGGAATAAGCTAATGAACACACTCCCTCACACCACCCTGGCAATAAGAATGAATCTCACTGGAAGACAACTAATCATCTCGCACAACAGTCTGCCCCTCAATGCACTGCAACACTAATTACACAAATTATCCTGTAAACAACCCTGGATCCACCACAAGATTTTTTCCCTATGTAAGAGGAGTACTGACTAAGGGCACCAAAATGGAGAGAGAGAGAGAGAGAGAGAGAGAGAGAGAGAGAGAGAGAGAGAGAGAGAGAGAGAGAGAGAGAGAGAGAGAGAGAGAGAGAGAGAGACTCACTGACCAACTTACCCTTACAAAATTATCTCCTGCTTCTTTAAGTGACTTGTAATGCTCTTGGAGATACTAACTAGCATGATTCCCTACATCATCCTGGAGATAAGACCCCCAGATCCGACCAACAGACAAACTAACCTAACCTCACGCAATAGAAGCCCGCCCCTCACTGGCCTACCATGCTCCTTGGAAAATAAGCCCAAATAATTTAGCCTTTTATTTAATTTCAAACAGCAAAGGGGAAATGTTAGCTTGGGTCCCTGTTAGTTAAGTATTACCATATCGGGGAAAGATCTCTCCAACCGCCACTAGCTACGACACACACACACACACACACACACACACACAGGTACTTTCCACCACACCACCACTACCAGTACCCGGCTAAGTAACTCACAGTGTATAGGCGACGTGCAGCAGCAGGGGATCAGCATGAAGCAGCATACACACAGCAACTTCCTGACGCAGACGCTACCTTGCTCCCAAAACCTCCCTCGCAGGTAAACACAACACTGCGGCCAAGACTGTCTCACTCATTGGTCTCACTCCGGAGCTTGTCTCATAAAAGATAATAAATTGTCAATTGTATAAATAAATAAATGAACAAAACAAATAAAAAACAAAATTGAAAAAAAATTGCGTCCTTCCTGGTATGGAAATTAGCCTACTAATTTTGACAATTTCTGAGCAAAATACGCCTTTTGAAATTCAGGAATCAACTGTGAAATTAATGAATTAAATTAATCTAAGCCGACCAAACCTAACCCGACTTACCCTTTGGATGAAAGTGCTATAATATTATAAAAAAAAAAGAAAATATAATGAATAAAAAAAAAAAGTGTCCCATTTTATTCATTGGTCCTATTATTTTACTGCAATTTTATAGCTGCTCGTGCTCCCTTCAGTGGCGCAGTTCTGACTCATGCGGTGTCTCGTTCAGAAGTGATGGGCCTGCAATAAGGAAGGACGTACGTTTCTGGAAGCGGCGCTATCTCCAAGAATAAAGATTGCAGGATGCCATCACCTGCATATCAGTTTTCACTTTCACTGCAATACTGCTATCACTGAAGGCACTGTACAGAATCTTTACAAACACTAAGTTACAAGAAAAAATGAATAAATGAGTATAGATTTTCCATGTTCAGCCAGTGTAATGTCTAGAAATTGCTATATAACGAGGATATCTCAAAGTGATTTATGACTCAAGAGTGATGTATCGAATAGCAGTGTGTTGACAGGCCCTAGGATATGTTGAGGGTACGTTTCCAAGGGTGTTTCCATTAGCCTACTGGTTAACAATTTTGCAGCATGGAAAAACGTGAACCTAAGTAATCATCTCTGTGGCAAAACGATGAGATTACAGATTGTCTCAAAAATGCGGGCCGGTGCCTGGTCACGTCCCACTGCAATGTTATAAATGAACAAGTCACAATAGCAAGGTATACGGCGTACCCATCCAATAGCCAAAAGCAGAGAGAGAGAGAGAGAGAGAGAGAGAGACTTCCGTACACAGTGGACTGCTAAGTATTGGACCGTGGTTCTCTGCCATTTTCAGTAAGTTATCGCACCTGGTGGGCTTCCCAGACTTAAACCAACCAAAGCAACGTCCCACGCTCCACAGAAGCCACACATCATTTACGGAAAGGTCAAAAAGCAAAACTGTAGTACTGTACAATGTAGTGTAGTAAGGGGGCAGGAAAGTGCGTCATATGCAGCGTTGAAATACACAAATCTTAGGTACAGAAGAATACTGTTAGTGGTATTAATGTATTTAATGCGATTTTGAATTAGGTGTACAAATACCACGAATTCCAAGTGGACACACACACCTAACACTGAAAAACGTTTTGTGCTGTTCAACTTGGCATCGTACAGTACATAAACAATTAAAAACTGATGATCTCTTATTCCAGTATGAGGCGGTCGAAATAAATAAATAAATAAATAAATAAATAAATAAAATAAATACAAATAAGTATATAAATAATGAAAAATAATGATGATGATGATGATGATGATGATAATAATAATAATAATAATAATAATAATAATAATTTTATTATTATCTCTCTCTCTCTCTCTCTCTCTCTCTCTCTCTCTCTCTCTCTCTCTCTCTCTCTCTCTCTCTCTCTCTCTCTCTCTCGAGAGAGAGAGAGAGAGAGAGAGAGAGAGAGAGAGAGAGAGAGAGAGAAAGTATGAAAAATGTAGAAACAAGGAGGGAGTGGGGATGGGGAGGCAGACATGGGGTTGAGAAAGATGTGGCTTAATTGACACTTCACGACTTCTGGCCTCTGATATTTACCTATATGGTTTTAGCTAAAAATAAGGGTAGGAAGGCTGGTTTATCAAGCAGGAAGCCGTCTGTACACATACATAAAAAAATACAAAAGTAGTCAAGCCTGACCTGTTCATTTCCTGTACAGCACAAGTTAACACAGGCTTTGTCCAACTAGCTAAAACAGCTTCTATGAAGATAGGTGTTCTGAGACGTCTCCGCCAGTTTTTCTCACCCCCCCCCCAGCTGCTAACTCTGTACAAGGGCCTTATCCGTCCAAGTATGGAGTATGCTTCACATGTCTGGGGGGGTTCCACTTACACTGCTCTTCTAGACAGGGTGGAATCAAAAGCTTTTCGTCTCATCAACTCCTCTCCTCTAACTGACTATCTTCAGCCTCTCTCTCACCGCCGCAATGTTGCATCTCTAGCTGTCATCTTCCACTATTTTCATGCTAACTGCTCTTCTGATCTTGCTTCTGATCCCCTCCTCCCGCAGCCTCGCTGCACAAGACTTTCTTCTTTCTCTCACCCCTAATCTGTCCACCTCTCTAACGCAGTATTCTCAATCATTCATCCCTTTCTCTGGTAAACTCTGGAACTCCCTGCCTGCTTCTGTATTTCCACCTTCCTATGACTTGAATTTCTTCAAGAGGGAGATTTTTGACCACTGCTTTGACCCTTTTATGGGACTGGCATTTCAGTGTGCATTTTTTTTTTTTAATTGGATTTTTGTTGCCCTTGGCCAGTGTCCCTCCTACATAAAAAAAAAAAAAAAAAAAGACCAACCTGTATCAATATGACCTAAACAAGTGTCTGTCCTTCAGATAACACTTGAAACATTTTGTTCCACTCTATATTATTTTCTTAATTGCTTGTTTAAACTTATTTATATATAAATATGAGGGATAAACAAAAATAAATAAAATTCCAAAACCCAATAAAACCACAATCTCCAGGCCTCTCTCTCTCTCTCTCTCTCTCTCTCTCTCTCTCTCTCTCTCTCTCTCTCTCTCTCTCTCTCTCTCTCTCTCTCTCTTTTAACCCGGGTTTTTTACAATCCTGGATGTGAGGTGTCAACCAACACTACGTCAGTTGCAGGGTCTCTCGTAGCTCACAAGAATAGGGAAGCCATTTAAATAATACCTTTATGTGTGGTTGATAATGTCCCACGGCTTGTGACGCCAATAAGTAATGTCAAAATTACTTGATCTTCAGTAGAATGTCCCAACGTCCAATGGTTCCAAGTGCCACCGCACAGTGAACTGCAGGGATGACGTACTTGGTAGAATGGTAGTCGGTGGACAGTATGCATTCAAGCACAACATCATTACCAACACAAATATCGCATCCTTCCTCAGGAGGGCCTGCAAGCAGGAAAGTCTCCGCACACTTTGTGCATGTGCGAGTAGCCTCGGTTTGTGACTGGTGCGAGCAGTCTCGCCTCATGATTGATGCGAGAAGTCTCGCCTCGTGAATGGCCGCCACCTTCATCAGCTAACCTAACCTGACCATTTTGAATTGAGCGTTTGGGCGTTGTTATTTCCGGAAATTCCCCAGCCTGCGACTCTGCCACACCTACACCAAGACACACCTCATGTCAGGTGCTTCCTACCTCAAAATTAAATGGTGTTGTAGTATATATACATTGTGATGTTCTAAAAAGGCAAGTTAGTGTAATATATGTTTTTTTTTTTTTTTAATGATACTTGCTTTATTTTTTTAATTTTATTTATTTATTTATTTTATTTTTTTGCAAACACCACAATACTTGGCAACGTTTCCTCCAAGCGTTATCACTTTTCCATGGGTGACCGAGTGAGGTCACGCGGTCAGACTGATCGTGTTAATCCAAAAACTCACAGAAACTCATAGACGACTCCTGGAAGAGGCCCATCAAGCCTGTGACTCCAGCTCCGAATTGTACATTCTGGCTCTTATGGTCATGTGGTCGAGCCTGTTATCTAGGCTCCCTATTTTTGCAGTGTAATCAAATCTTTGTTCTTCATCTATCCATACTTCATCTAACTTTCTTTCAAACTCACGAATTGATTCAGCATTTATCACATTGTCTGGGAGGCTATTCCAATTATTCACCACTCTATTACAGAAGAAATACTTTCTGATGTCTAATCTTGCTCTTTGCATGAATATTTTCTTTCCATGTCCTCGAGTTTATGATTCTTCCTGCACCTTAAACAAACCTTCACATACATCTCTGTCGTAAACTCCACTGACAATTTTAAAGGTTTCCACCGTATCTCCTCTTGATCTCCTGTATGCCAACGTTGGTAGATCCAGTTTCTTCAACCTTTCTTCATAGGAGAGATCCTTCAGGCCTGGTACCAATTTTGTTGTCCTGCGCTGAACTCTTTCAACAGCCTCCACATCCTTCTTCTTGTAGGGACACCACACCTGATTAGCATATTCAAGGTGTGGTCGAATCATTGCTACATACAAAGATTTAAATATTTCCTCATCCATGGTAACGAATGTCCTTATTAAACCAACCATCATGTTTGCTTTACTTGTTTTCTCGGCAAAATGTTTATTGAAATTTAAATCCTGGTCGATCTTTAGTCCTAAATTTTTTTTTCTACTTTAATATGGTTCAGATCTTCATCCATAGCATTTTGAAATATATCTGTATTTGTTCTATCAATCCTCATCAAATTGCATTTCTTGGGATGGAACCTTAATAGCTATTTCTTTGACCATTCATTCATTCTATTGAGATCTTGTAATTTTCTGCATTCACTCTCATCCTTTATCATTCTCAACACTTTGGCATCATCTGCATACGAAAACATCTCACTATTCAGTATTATTTCTGGGAAGTCGTTATCAATCACTTCCATCCAGTCTGAACTTGTACCATTTACAATTACCCGTTGTTTTCTTCCTCTAAGAAAATCCGAAATCCACTCCAAGATATCACCTCCTACACTGAAGCTTTTTATTTCCTCCAGCAATCGTCTGTGAGGTACCGTATCAAACGCCTTCTTAAAATCACAACAAGCGACATCCACAACTCCTCCTTCATCTAATATACTTGTCCATTTTTCCATTACAGTTATCAGTTGAAGCACTGTTGAACGTCCACTCATAAAGCCATATTGTTTCTTTGTGATGAGCTCATTTTCCTTAAAATGATCAATAATTTTTCTTCTACTTATGGTCTCCATTAATTTACAAATTACACGTCAAACTATAATTATGGGTCCTTTCTATCCCTTTCTTGTGTATTGCCGTAATATTTGCAATCTTCCAATCCTTGGGCAATTTTCCCTGCTTCATCGATAAATCAAATATGATTTATAATGGACACGCTATTTCGTTCCTTGCCTCTTTGATTATCCTAGGGTGGAAACCTTCTGGACCTGGTGCCTTGTCTCTTTTTAAACTGTCAATGCCGAGTTTAACATCACAAGTAAACTGTATTTAGTCCATAGGTCGCTTACTCTCGCGCCGCCAGCTGTAGGATGTAAGCTACCTCTCTCGCTCGTTCTCGTCACCTCCACAGCCGAGAAAAGAGCTTATTTATTCAGTAAGTAAGTATGTTTGAAAGAAAAGGCTAATAGGGGGCCATTACTTGACCCTTCAAGAGCTGTTGCCGAACAGCGAAAGCCACCAACGTGAGCGAGGCAACAGTTAAAATAATTTGTTCATTTGCCAATGAAGTTACATGACAGAGGCCACCCGCACATCTGTGTTCTCCTCACCAACGAAGAACCGCCCTGCAACCATAACTAACGTTGATAACTTTGGCAAACGTATGGTGAGAAGGACAGTTTGGGGATTTTACGCAAGGAAGGAGATCCCAACACAACACAAAGTGAGGGAAGAATTAAAGGAAAATATTTCCTTCAAAGGATGCACTGAATCTCTACAGAAGTTTCTCAGACAAAAAAAAAGTCGTAACTAAAAAAATAAAAATATAACATTATAATTTAAGGAAAATATATAAAAAAGGAAACCTATCACATTTAAATGAAATTCACAATGGAGAGAGAGAGAGAGAGAGAGAGAGAGAGAGAGAGAGAGAGAGAGAGAGAGACCAGCTTGATTTTTTCTCAAATTCTAATGATTCATAGGCAAGTATAGATCACTGATAGAAATAAATTTGCATGAAATATAGATTGTATATGCAGAGAGAGAGAGAGAGAGAGAGAGAGAGAGAGAGAGAGAGAGAGAGAGAGAGAGAGAGAGAGAGGAAATTTTTTTTTTTTAATCATCCATCCATCCGTCTATCCACTCTTCATAAGCAAGTATATATCTCTGATGAAAATAAATTTGTATGAAATGTAGATTGTAAAAGCAGAGCAGAGAGAGAGAGAGGTGGTGTGTTGGGAGTGAGGTTGTCAGTGACACATAGGCCCAGTTCAAGGTTTGGCAGACCGCAGGTCAGGGTATCTCCGGAAGCAACGCCCAAACGCTCAATTCAAAATGGTCAGACCATAACTATCCTAACCTTATCTAACCTAACTAACCAAACCTGACTGACTGACCTAACCTTACCTTATATAGCCGATATAATGTGTTACAATATCCAGTAATTTGGTACAGGATAGTTAGGTTAGCTGATGAGGTGGCGGCGGCCAATCGCGTGGCGAGACTGCTCACACATGCGCAGAATGTGCGGGGACTTTCCTGCGTGTAGACCCTTCCCCTTCCTCTCCATGGCGCCTAAATCATGAACACTGGAAAATTTCTTCCCTTTGTCTTCACTTCAGGTCTGTCAAAATCAGGAAACGTTGTTTGGAAACAATGCAAACTGTTTCCGAATTGCTTCCAAACTGTTTCTAAATTGTTTACAAACTTTTTCCAAAGTGGTTCCAAGCTATTTGCAAACGCTTTCCAAATTATTTGCGAACTATTTCCAGTGTTTTCAAAGTGAAGACTGTTTCTTGTCCACACCTCAGCATTCGTCATAATGCCATCCATCCATCTATCCAGTCATCCATCCATTCTTTCATCCCTCCATCTACCCACCTCATCTATCCATCCATCTGTCCATTCATCTATCCATCTATCCACTCATCCATCCATCTATCCACTCTTATGAAAATTGTTTCAAATTGGTCCATTGCCCCAAGTTCTCCCATCTTGAAGGTCATACTGGGAATGAAGTGCCTGGAACTTCGTCTGCATTACCTCCAATCTCTCCTGCTGGATAATTTGACTTAATTCAGCATCACATTTTGGTTGTTATTGCCAGATGGCCTGCAAGTGACGCCCCTTGACTCTGACTAGCCTAAAGTCACACCTTGTCGCATTATAAGAATGGGAAATAAATGACAATGGCAGGGATATTTCAGTGTTTCTTGGAATGCTGAGGACAGAGAGGCAATACAGTGATAGAGGACGATGAGTGGTTGAGGTTAACACTGGAGGAGGAAGATTTTTGGTGGAGTTGAGGATCAAGGTCAAGAGGAGGGGATAATCTGAACTGCAGGGCAGATAGCTGCATCTGAGGACTTATGAAAAATAAACTTTGGCATTATAAATGTTTCAGGAACTCAGAACGAGGTCTTAGATGACTTAGAGAAGGGGAATGAGGAGGGGTGTGTGTGCTGATCGAGGAAACTGTTAAGGGGGATATGGGGGGGGAAGGATAAACCCCCAATTCATTAGCAACCCTGAGTGTTAACTAAGGGTTCAAACAGCTGTCTCTATCAACAGCTATAAATTTTCTCTCATGGCTGACTTCTAATCTATTTCTGTGCTTCAAAATGCAAGGCATCCCATATGGAATGATTCTAATTAATTTTAGGGACTGTGTGTATGCTTGCTTTGTTTTGTATGAATGTCTAGTTGCTACTGCATACAGAATGAAACAGACCTACAGACAAAACAAGACAAAGGCTGAGGTATTGAGGGACAAAAAACAAAGGAATAGCACAAATTGCAGTTTAGTTGCAGTGGCTTGGCAATCTGGCATCATGTGACAAAAGCTGACCCTCATGAACATCTGTCCTCTTAAAATGATGCACTGCTGTGGAGGACTTTCATGTGACAAACAGAAATCAATGAACAACATAACGACTTGCCATAAAAGTTATTCCTAGATGGTATGTATCTTAAACAAGACCAAGTTGGCTTATTTTTTCTGCAGACCTTACACCTGACAAAACAAACCAGATATTCAGGTAAGGCTCAAATGAGTCACCAAAAAAACAATTCAAGAAGGCATATAAAAATGCTTCCAGTCTACACCACTACCTTGTTAGTTCACCTCTTCCATAAAGACAAATAAAACAGCATGTCTCAGTAATGTATTTATGAATATAGCACAATAATAACACTTTTAATATATGGATGCTCTTACCTAAACCCAAAGGCTTTATTTACATGTATATGTACAGCTTTTGATCTGGCAAAATAGTGATTATTAAAATAGTCAATATTACATACATAAGCTGATGAATGTATGATGATTTAAACAGATGTGTAAATCATACAGCAAATGAAGTGTAGGATAAGTAAGTTGTGGTCTGGGCAGAGGTGCACGTGGCTTGTGGAGCGCAGCGCTGTGGGACAAACCATCACAGGATGCTTGGTGGCGCCATGCCTCCCACCAAACACTCAGCTCAACTCTCCACTTGTCTGGGTTCTCAGTGTTTCCATGATAATAATAGACAAATTTTTTAGCTTTTTTTTCTTTGAGGAAAGTGAGTGAAATGTCCACACATTAAAGTTCCCACAGATACTTCCACTGTTTCACTTAGAAGAAAATCCTACAAAATTAAGTTGGTTGCATAAGACTTCCTTGTTTGCTAATGTGCCAACTTTTCATCCAGTCATGCTTTCCTTTAGCTAATTCAATGTTCTCACTTTCAAGAATAATATGAAAAGAAGAAAAAATAACAATAGGGAGTCTTACTGAGCTCTTATCTACAATCCTCTGTGGTGTTAAAACAGCACTCAGAGTCCTGGTGTAGCAGTGTCACATTCCCATGAATCACCTTTCCCAAACAACAAGCTCTACGTTGCAAATTATATAAACAAGGATGTGATCAACACACCAAAATGGGACAAGGACTTGTAGCTTCCCGGCGCCCATGCCAATTCATGCCCCCTGCCTGTGTGAGGGTGTCAGGGTGTGAGGGTGATGCCTGCCACCCCTTGCCTCACCCTGTTTCCCTCACCTTCCCTCAGTGTGTGTGTGTGTGTGTGTGTGTGTGTGTGTGTGTGTGTGTGTGTGTGTGTGTGTGTGTGTGTGTGTGTGTGTGTGTGTGTGTGTGTGTGTGTGTGTGTGTGTGTGTGTGTGTGTGTGTGTGTGTGTGTGTGTGTTATGTGCTCTCAAGCCCTGCACTTGCACCACGTGACTGTCTCCAGAATTTCAGCTCATGTACCTGGAGCAAACTGATTACTGTGTGCAACAAAACACACTGAATTTAATAACATGGGTCAGACAGAACTAAAAGAGCCTCAATAAGGTGTGCTACCTGGATTTACTAAGGGGATCACAAGCAAGATGCACACAAATAATCTGTTGCTTGCTTATTCATCATGCCACTTGTAGTGCAACATTTCTGTAAATCATAAATGGAAACAGTTCTCATCTAATAATTGTATTGTCAAAGATTTGAGAAATATTTCCAATATAATTTTCAATCATGATTTACAGAAAGCAAGTGGCCTGAATAACCATTACAATAATCCATTACAGCAGGGGAATCAAAACTTGCTTTCCATGAAATGAGCACCAACACTTTGGTGCAAAATTTGCTTGTGTGAAAACCCACAATTTCTTCTGTCATGATGCTGTGGAATTTATTGATAATTATCAATAAAATAGTGACCCAGTTGACCCAGTAAGAGTCTGGAATAATAAATACTCAAATCTACAATAAGTGCACTATTCTGAATTTTGTGATTACCAAGTGAATTAAGACATTTAATTCATCTGGATCATTCATTGAGGGGAGGAAAGGTTACGTGGGACTGACTGAACATACTGATGGTCTCACTAAGCCATACAACACTGAGGTGATGAGAAGTGAGGGCCACAGGACAGAGGGTGAGTCAAGGGCTGGCACAGCATCACCCACCATGAGACTAGAGTGTACAGGCATCCACCGCGCTGCCATGGCTTGGCATGACAACCGGCAAAGGACAGGTTCATGTCAGCTAGTAATAAATACAGTAGTGTTCAGTCCTGCAGAGCAACACAGGCTTGGTGCAGGGACCAGGTTATAATATATATCTAAAATAGCTACAAAAAAATAGGTACTTTTATATCAAACAAAATTAGTAACTGTAAGTATAAAACAATGATTTGCATGAATATGATTCAAGACATAAATAATGGGCAAACAGAAGGAGCAGTGTGAGGTGTGAAGAGTGAGCACTCCCAAAGAGCTGGCATGAACTAGTGAAGAAGAGGGCGAGGCAGGAGAGTGTGACAGACGTCTGGGGACGTCCACCACGGCTCCCTCCTCTGTCTCAAGGCACTGGCTGCTCCCGGAACGTCTAATAAAGAGAGTCATGGACGGCCTGCACTACTCACGACCAGTCCACAGTCTTTGCCGGGATTCCAGACTTCCTCCCACCACAAAAGACCTTCCACCATTTCTGTGGCTGGTGGCAGCTTTGATATGTTACCCAAATCACAAAGCTTAGTCCACAAACGGCGGCTTTCACATCTACGAGACTTGGTGTGGAAATTAAGTGTAATCACAAAGACATGTTGAGCCAGTGAACTAAGAGCATAAGTGACTAATGTAACAAATAGAAAAGCTGGCACCTACAAGGAATGTATGTAAATCACTTCTCGAGACAAATTAACATTTTGTTAAAGGACTTGCCATCCAAGAGGACACCCTAATTAAGAATAAAAATGAAGGTTATTAAAGTTTAACATTCTCTTTTACAGTAAATCTTAACAACTTTTCATTCACTTTCTTATCCTGTTGTTTCATGATGGGACAACTGGAAAAAAAAAATCTGTTGACCTACAAATGAAGATCCTGTGTAAAGAGGCAACAAAATATATATTAAGTATGTTATAGTCTCCATCACAATACCATGGCACACACATTACTTCCTCAACAAAACATGACGTCACACTGGACAGCTGACTTTTCTGACCACAAACAAACATAACATGGCTCTATTTGCTCATGAAATGATACAAAAAATAGTCCAGGCTGATGCAGTGATGCATGAAACATAACACGAGTGCAACGACCAGAATGGTTTTCAATTAATCAATAAGTAACAAGGAACATTTCTAGGGTCTAAGTAACCGAAGGTCTCCTCCAACATCAGCAGAGTCAACATTAAAGAACTAAGAACTGTCTTGTACTCGGTCACCCTCGCCATTTTTTTTTTTTAAAGTTTTATTTAGATTTTGGCTTAACACCCCAATGGTTACAAAACGTGAGCAGATAATTGCATGAACATCAACAATATTTACACAAGAAAAACAGGAGTAACTTGGCACTCTTGGAAGTTTATTTTTGGAAGATGGTTCCCCCCATTGCCTGGTTCCCACCATCCACCGCTTCCACACAACCCAGGCAATCGGCGCGCTAGTAAATATTGCACACTCCACTTTCTGCCGTCCCTTCCGCCACCCTGACTCGGGTTATCACACGGGTAACAAGAGAGAGAGAAGTGTTAATGGGTCAGTACTTGGCCTCAACAAGGTTCATCAAGAGCAAAAGGTATGTGGTATGATACAAAAGGCACTTCTATGCAGTTCTACTTTTGCACTTTCACACAGTGCCAGTGCAAAATTCACTTCTCCCATGGGTGTAGTGGAAATGCTACAGGCATCTTCCCCAGCGGGAGAGACTGGCCCAGGCTGGTTACTGGAGCACACACAGACAAGGCTTCTTCCCTCCTGCTGATACCATCATCACTCTCACCATAATCATTATTATCATGAACCACAGCCAAATGAAGAAACAATTACTTCTATCTGTTCTTCATCTAAATCTCTCTCTCTCTCTCTTTCTCTCTGTGTCTCTACCTTACAAATGTACTGGTGTTAATTGTGTCTCTTGGATATCACTTACTGAAGCCTCAATCACTTGTGCACAATGGGTAATTTCTATCTTTTTATTTTGCATAGGCAAGCAGACACACACTAGAGCTGACCATATGTATACTCAGCCCAGCACGGGGAGGACAAGGGACACACACGGCCGGCCTGTCTCACCCATCACCTCACCGCCCTTAGCAGTGGGAGGACGCTTCTGTGCCATACATTTTGGCACCCACTTGTAGGTGGAGAGGAGCATGGGGTGGAGGGGGAGGAGGGGAGGTGTGGGTGTGGGTGGGGAAGTGGAGGGAGGACTGGGAGGAGGCAGAGGACATGGAGGCAGTGGAGGGGTTGGGGCCAGGAGGAGGAGGTGGGGCTCTGCGCTGACCCATTGGCTTGACTGAAAGAAAAGACCAAAACAATTCTAACAAAGGACTCCTCAGTAGTCATGGAGTAAACACACACCAACATAGACACCAAAGCACACTGATTGATGACTCACTGGTCATGATCAAGGTAAAGTCTTTATAGTAATCATTTATTGTCTACCATGAAAAGCTACCACAGACGGTGAAAGTAATCGTGGAGCATAAAATTGTAATGAAGCACAATAAACATTAAAGTTGAGGAGTAATAATACCAATGGAAGTTTAATTCTTAATCAGGCAATACATAAATGTCAAATGACTCCCTTTATGCAGAATCAAGTGGCAAAATAAAAAAATATGCTTATAAAAATTAAATCTCATTATGAAGTAAATTTAACAAGAAGGCTGATCTAAGAAATAGAACATGAAATTAAAAGTAAAAATAAGGAGAAAAGGAAATCAGGAAAGATGATAAGAACCAGTACAGAAAAGAAATCATTACTAAAAAGATCTGACTAGGATTTAAAAAATAAACTGAAAAGCAAAAATACTGACTACTCAAAAGTGTTTTACACTGAAGAAAGGAGAGTTTATATAAGTGATCAGGAAGACTCAGTGAAACTCCACACAAGACTCACAAAGTTATATGGGAGAAAAAATTAAATGTTACAAATGAGTCACACACAAGTGGAGTATTTCCATCATGTGTTCTGGACTAACAAAATGGTCATCAACTTTCTTCTCTTTCTCAATCAAGAATTAAATTTAGTTAATATATAAACCTCAAGGAATAAAGAATGGAAATTTACAAGCTTCCATTACACTTACATTCTTTGCCACACAATGTAAAGGCATGCAAAATTATCAGTAATTCTTCATGCCCTTCTACACACACATGTTTAGAAGTGATAAAATAAACAAATAGCAATTAAACTGTATCTGTGAGGTTTTCTTGCTATTTGGTTATCAATTACACTCAGACAGTCCCATAGCCAGGGCACCACATCACTCCACAAGATGACCCTCCCAGCCATGCACTCACACCATCACACTGCAAGCACCTCCAGCAGTGTTAACTGTTAATAAAATACCAGCATGCACAGACAGACAGGACAGACAGAGACAAGAAATGAATCTCCAGTATACAGCAGTGTCATCTCTGTTCACAACTATCAGTATGCATACAAAGAAAAGCTGACAGATGAAGACAGACAGACACATACAAAACTAATTGCCAGGTCAATGTTGTGCCCATCAATATAACATCTGTAATGTAACATAAGACTGTAAGCAGATTGATGCATGAAGCCAACATGGCAAATGGATGTGGCAGATGAAACCACTTCCTAAGACCAAGACAAGTACTGCACGATCTGAGACTGCACTGAAGCAATTGTGTAATGTCAGGAGCTGCATTTTAAGTTGCTCTTTTGACACAAACTGACTGCAGCTAGACATCCACGCTTTGCCATTGCATGGGTCTTCATGTGGCCAATGATCTCTTCAAGTACATTAGTGAACTTTGATTTACAAAGATTTAATTTACAAATTTTTGAAACTATGAAAACAATAATTTTGTCCTTTATCTTGATTTACAGATGTACAACTGTCAGCTTTAAAATACTGAAAAACAGCTAAAGTGGAAAACTTGGAAGTTTATATTTGATCTCCACTTGCATACATTTAAATTGTGACAAAAATTTAACATATTTAATTTGCACACTGATTAGCCTGTACACATTTCATTCCCTCAATCTTGAATTGCTCATTATTCTTAAGGACAAGACTATGCCTTCCCACAACTTGTTAAAATGCTGCCTCTCTTCTCCTTGCTTGGAGGCAAGACCTGTTACTTGTAATTCACAATCCTGCATGAAGCACTGAAAGACGAACTCTAGGATTCCTGGACACTGCAGGGCACACTAATGCAATTCTCCAGACCACTCAGGAAAGCTGCTGCAGTGCAAAGCAAATTAAAATTGATATCCTTCACTCTGACCAGAGAGGAACACTGGAGCAGGAGCTCCAGTAACTTAAGGAACCTTTCATAAATATATTACATTGAAAGCTAAAACAAACCATTGCATTGATTCCTAGACATCTGGTGCATAAAGATCAATGGTGCAGATGAGCACCTTTCTTTGTAACAACACAGAGAATTACATGAGGGTACTTCAAGTACACTCCTCACAATGTCATCCAAATAAATGCTAACTTTACCACAAGTAAATACTGATGATAATTCTTTTCTATTGAGAATAATGAAATCATTTATATAATTCACCACTACAACAAAATCTCCAATTTTTTTCTGCTGAGAATAATGAAGTTGTTTATATAATTCCTCACTGCAACAAACCATCGTGTTCTTTTCCATCAAGAATCATCAAGTAATTTATGCAATTCATCAGACAATAAACTCTCCAATTCTTTTCCATCAAGAATTACCAAGTCATTTATGTAATTCCTCACTTCAACAAATTCTCAAAAATTGAGATATTGCACAATTTTTTTAGTACAAGCTCCTTCCAAATAATGCCTTGCAATATTTTGTAATTTCTCATAATGGCATGCTCCTTTAAGACACTGTTCTCAAAATATATATTTACTTCTTCCCTACATCAGATTCCTTTTCAAACATTGTCTCAAGGTATATCATGTCACTTCTCACTCTGATACACTCATTTCATATACTGCCTTGATATGTTTTGTAGTTTTCACTACAATAAATTCCTTTTAAGTACTGCTTTGTGTTACTTTTGTTCCAACCCTGCATGTAAACACAGCAATATTTTGGGTTAGTAACTCTAACAAAACCATAAATAGGTGGGAAAAAAAAAATGTTGTATTATTGGATGACAAGACACTCCAAACCACACACACACACACACACACACACATACACACATATACACACTTGCCTTCAGATGAATTTTATGTAGCTATAAAAAGGAACTATGGAGAAAAAATGGAATATCTGAAAAGAAGAACCAAAGAATTCATCCCTGCAGGAAAACTAAGAGTACGTGACTTTTGTACAAAGCATGAAGGTTACAACTCAGGATATACATATTCATGCAGTAAGATGAGCGACAAGAAATCATGCATGCAAGATGGACAGTAAATCTAAAAGTAAAACAGTCATTTATTTGTGTTGCATTGCCCAGACCTCAGACAAGACTGAAAAGCAACTGGAACAGGTTATAGAAGGAATCTTTATACAGAAGGTGGCAGCGGCAGCACATGACAAGTGACAAGTGGAATAATTCAAATAATTTTTCTGTACATCTGTTAATGAGCATCTGGCTTGTTGTGACAAAAGTTTCCTTTTATTCTCTTCTACACTTTTTTTTCTCAGTGATAAACTCTGATAAGCTATTCTTTTACCTGTTTTGGAGCTTTTAACCTGATTCCATAATGGATAATGGAAACTCGGTTTCTTCCTTCCTTGAAATCAAGAACAGATTTGTTAACTATCTGTCATCTTGCTGCTAACCATCCCTAAGCTTTCACTGCTGTAAGGGTGAGGCAAACAGTAACCACTGTTATGGTAGGGAAGGCCTTCTTATCCTGTGTTCACTTCACACCTAATCATGTGGTCTAAGTGTATGCTCACTGTATCAACTGTAGTGTCTACAACTACTGATATCTACATTTTTGTAACAATATAGGTTATAAAGAGCCATTAAATCTCTAGTAGATTCCACTGTGTGGCAGGCAATCTATCCTACTCAACTCCCATGAACACCTGTCTTCATTTTGACATGAGTATAAAGAGAAGACAACTTTCAAAACCCTATCATATGAGAATTATTTACAAAGATCCATACACAATATAATAATGATATTAATCATCTTAAAACATTAAAGTACTTGATTTTTATAAATTCAGCAGTTCACACCCAAATATTTCCTACATAATCCTAACTTCTTTTTTAAACACTTTCACTTTTCCTACAAATGTAGTGGCAACTAAAATTTATGGCACCATTGACAAAATAATTACATTATCAACAAATAAACAATTTTTTTTTAGTTCTAACATTTCAAAAAGCTTCTGAGCAAAGATATTTCAGAATTCTTGCATTTATCACTAAATAATCTTCAATTTACCAGCAGACACAGCCAGACATTTCCCCACGCTGGTGCCTCAGGAACCTTTGGACTCAGGCTGCATCAACATTACTCAGTAAGAATGGGAGGAAAAGCACAGGAAAAAGATTTAGGATACAAAATCTACAGAAGAGAGCAGTGTTACTACAGCCAAGTCTCACTATGTAGTCTTTTCTTCCCTTGAGACCACCACCACCACCACCACAACTTCAGCCCCTCACACATCGGATGCATGGCGGGTGGCATTTTGAACTGCAAACTTCTGTCCCGGTTGAAAGCCTCTCCTGAGATTGTAATTGGCAGCAAAACTAGGAGGCTGTGAGGAGTTTACAGGAGGAGGAGGTGGAGGAGGAGAGGCAGAGGAGGGAAATGGAAGAAGAGGAGGAGGAGGGATTGAGGTGCACGGTGGTGGTGTGGGTGCAGGTATGGTGCCAAAGGTGTTGGCAGGTGCAGGGTGTGGTGGTGCAGGAAGTGGGCATGCAGGAGGTACAGGTCTGGTGTGGGATGAGGGGGGAGGAGGCGGAGGTGCAATCATCCCCGGCCGCCTGGTGCTCTTACCGTTCTTGCTGGGGTAGGTCTTGAGGCAGTTGGAGAAGGTGATGGGCAAGGGGAACTCATGGAGGGTGTGGAAATAGAACTTGCTCTCAAATTCACTACCTGAAAGTGTATCAGTTTGCATTAGTAGCCACCAAGGCAGGGAAAATGTACATGTATCTGATTTTATTCTTTAAATAATAATGCAGAAAAGAATGAAAAAGCAAATTGACATACTCTCAACAATGGTTAGAAGATTAAATTAGTTATATTATCAGTGACCTATGTCAATCATTGCAAAAAGCAGAAAATAATCAGGTGTTATTTCTTATATGCCTTAAAAAGTACAAATCATTTATCAAAATAATATTTTTTATGTGCCTTAAAAGTATAAGTTATTTTATCAATCAGCCTTTACCTAAACTACTTTACAAATATACTACAGATCTCACATTTCCTAAAGCACAACAATAAAGTACAGTGGTGGTCACAAGTCAAGCAGCTTCCTGCACTCCCACTGTGCTTGGTATTTTCTCTGTCTTCAGTCTTCTGATCTCCTGACAAACCTGACAACTGACAGACTCACAGGAAACCAGAACTCAACATTGAGCCACAACACTTAGAACAGTGGAGGTAAGTACAGTAAATTACTCAACATCTGACCATGACTATACACTGCCTCAAGTAAAGGAACTTTGTGTCTATGGACTGAGGGATAAAATATTCATAACCTTCTCAGATACACAACACACTACTACAGTAAACTTTACCACCATGTACTGAGTTTAAAGAGCAGATACACAACACACTACTACAGTAAACTTTACCACCATGTACTGAGTTTAAAGAGCAATCTTCAACTCTGTACACTGTGTGCTTCTCCTACCCAAGCCATACACTGCCTGCCTACAGGAACACATAATAATCAGTGTCATAGACTCTGGCCCAGTAATTCTGCCATCTGAGGACACATGAACATGGCATTTACCAAGCTGTGTTTACCTAGTTCAAGTTTTCAAGGCTCAAGCTACACTATTGTGGTTCCTAAGAAACATTTATACTTTTCTAGTCTTTCTTTCAGTTGGTGTGCTTACTTTACTAAGTCTGTTCTCATTTAGCTTATTTTGGACTTTAACATTCAATGGGGAAAAAACTTTATTATTGTTATCTGGGAATTTCTTTTATTTTTTTCTTGGATGTCCTCTTATGTATCCAGAATTTTTCCTTCCTTAGACAAGAGTCTCTCATTATCTGCTTCTTTCATCTTATTTAACGATCTGAACATTTTAACTTTTGTTTTCACTTCCTTGCCAACACTAGTGCAATATTCTCACCATTCTCATCTTTTTTCCTTAAAAAAAAATATGGTACGCTGATTTTGTATTCCTACCAAAGCTGTTATTTATTTGCAAGGTACCAGACTGTTTGTATCTGTATAATCTTATGCATAAGTAAAGATCTTGATAGCAATACAAAGTCAGTTTCCTCCATTTCCAAATAAAAAAGGAATACATGAGCTAATCAGTGAGAATCACAATGCTTGGGTGTCCTCAGGTGGAAAAAAACTGCAACCGAGTCCAGCAAGTAGCAAAGGCAGCAAACTAGGCCAAGTCAAACACAACACTGGTGCGCACTACAGATGTGCTGCAAAGCTACCTCTACTTGAAGAAACACAGCACCACCACTCACGATAATAAACCAAATTGCAATACGCCCGATACAGATCACAATATATGATATAGGCCTCGTAAGCTGGGCCCACAGATGGTGGAGATGGCATAAGGGTAAACAAAATGTGAATAGTATGTATTAATCATAGAAAAAGAACACTAACAGCCTATATGAATTCAACAGTTACTGTAAATATGAGCATATCTTTCTTCTTTTCATAATTGTGATTCAAGTGTTATATGAGTATGTAGACTGACAGATAGACAGACAGCATGTATAATATACAGAATGTTATTGCATGCACTTACTACAGCACTCATGTTAAGAGGAAAGTCCCATCCAGACAGTGTCATCTAATAAATATAATGCAACAGTAATCTAAGACAAGAAGAGACAGGACAACCTAAGAAGACCTAACAAGTTAATAGCTTCATGCAAAGCAAGCACACTTAATTTACTGTATTTGAATATAATGATAAATCCATCCACTAATATTATAAAGAATATATAATCACAAAGTATATAAATTCATGAATATATATATATATATATATATATATATATATATATATATATATATATATATATATATATATATATATATATATATATATATATATATATATATATATATATATATATATATATATATATATATATATATATATATATATATATATATATATATATATATAGCGCACACACACACACACACACACACACACACACACACACACACACACACACTATCCCACAAATATCTGACATAATAAAGAAGAGCATGCATTTGAAAGCCCTCACTTCACTTGCTCTACACTTCTGGCATCACATTTACTATAATATATAATGTCTGAAACTTTGGATGAAAATATATTGATAAATATTCCTTGTTCATGTAACTATCTAAGAGAGAGAGAGAGAGAGAGAGAGAGAGAGAGAGAGAGAGAGAGAGAGAGAGAGAGAGAGAGAGAGAGAGAGAGAGAGAGAGAGAGAGAGAGAGAGAGAGAGAGAGAGAGAGAGAGAGAGAGAGAGAGAGAGAGAGAGAGAGAGAGAGAGAGAGAGAGAGAGAGAGAGAGAGACTCACAACATACTGAAAATAGTTAAGAGAAAGTGGCCAGGCATCAAGACAAAACAATAAAAGGAAAGAACAGAACATTAAACTTTGGAATCACACAAGTCCTGCTGAAGAGACAAACTTTCCAGACACAGCCTATTTGCTCCCTGCCTTGCACAGGCACCCATAAAAAGAACAGACACAAACTGAAAGAAAAATATAATGGGAATTATGCAGACATCTCCTCCTCCACACTAAGAGTCTTCTGCTTCCCTGCTTCCTTCCTCTTGGATGATCTCTTGGTCTTCTTGCTTTCGTTTGAGAATTTTTTTGGCTTTGATCCACAAGCAAAACAAGACACATTCTCCTCCAGATACTCATCCTCCCCACGGGTGAGTCCATATTCCACACACTCCCGGCAATTGTCTGCCCTCTGCTGGTACAGGTTCTCCTCACACTCCCTGCACTCTGCCTGAGCCTCAAGAACACACGCGCTGCACTCCAGTGACTGGCTGCGGGAGTAAGCGCTGCGGAACTCCTCATCACTGTAGGTGAGGTCCATTGACTTGGCACGGAGGGTGCTGGTGCTGTATATGTCTGAGGACCTGTGGCTGAGCTTTGAGGGGAGAGTGCCATAGTAAGTGGGGCCACCCTTACCTGAGGACCTGGATAAGTGCGAGGAGTGTCTGCTGGGAGGCTGGGGCGGAGCCGAGCTGGGGAGCTGTGGGGGGGAAGGGTTATGGGTTAATGGTTATGATCTTGTGATTCTAATTCAGTTCTCAAGTTGATTCAAAAGCAGTGACTGAGTGGTTTGCCTTCCAATGATTTGTTCTGATTCTTTGTCTCATGTTTTTCTATTACAGAATCATACTACTCTCACTCTGACCAATGATACAGTATTGTTCTGGCAGTGATATTGCACACTTGACTGACTGTTATATATGATGTCATGTTTACTATTATTGCTTCTTTTAGAGTCAGAGAAGAGGTTGTGCCAGGTAAATAGATTGGGCCAAAAAAGAAAGATGAATTGTGATGGTAATGATGTTGTGATAATGAATTGTGATGGCATTTATTAAAATTTTACTTAAAAATACAGAACTTTTTGCCTGCCAGAGTGAGACAGGTGCAATTCAACAAATTTATCATGTGCACATAATGTACATGCTGCAGCAACAGTTGTGGCAACACTGTGGTACAGCTTACCTCTGGCTTTGACGCGGTGACCGCCCGGCTGGGGGGAGGTGGCGGAGGCTGGCTGGGTGGGGGCACACTGGGCCGGCTGATGGGGGGTGGGGGTGGCCGGTCTGTGGGTGGCCGGGTCATGGAGCGGACGATGTTGACCCCCATGTAACGGCCCACCGTGTTTGGCTTGGCGGGGTGACCTGGCGAGCTCTTGTGGTGGTGACTGGGGGGCAAGGTTCGGGAGGGCAGCAGGTTCTCCTCTGCTGAAAACCTGTGGTTCTGCAGGTCGGAGCGGTTCACCCTCATGCTGTTGGCCCGGGCAGTCTTGTTGGAAGAGAGAGAGTCACCGTTGGGCTGAAATATCCACAGCAGTGGGTCATTCACCTCATACTTGTGGTGCTCGCCACAGAGACAGAGAAGAGCCAGACCAGAGGGGGTTAGCAGTGTGTTCTGTCCCGAGACACACTCCACACACCACCCACGGCCAGCAGAGGGCGTGTGAGGCATTGAGGGAGACTGAACTAGAGCGACTCTATACCTCACCTTCTTCAGCCATACAACCAAAATAAAAACAAAAACTAAACTAAACAAAGTAAAAAAATAAATACCATACAAGGCTAGGCTATTAATTAAGTGAAGCTTTTGTACTCTGGTTAAAAATACACAGCAAGTAAATAAGAAAATAAGTATATCAACAAATGGCTGAAGCACTGACTTCATCATGGAATAAAGGAGTAAATAAATAAACAAACAGATACATCACTGAAGGACTGACCTCACTATGGAATAAGTAAATCTGAGGATGAGTAGATAAATAACTGAAGGACTGAATCCATCATGATGTAATTAAAGAAATGACTAAATCAGTAGACAGATAAACAATTGAAAGACTGAACTCTGAAATAAATATGCAAACAAGTAAATAAGTAAATAAATGACAAATGAATTAATCTCACTATGAAATATACAAATAAGTGAAAAAAAATGTTGATAAAGAATTAATTGGAAGACTGACCTCACTATGAAGCATATAAGAGAGAAAAATACATAAATTGAGGAATGAGTAACTGAAGGAATAGCCTCACTATGAAACACATTAGCTGGAAAATATCAAACACAAACCACAAGACAAATAGATAAAAGAGTGAAGGACTGACCTCACTATGAAATATGTAAGAAAATGAGAAAAATACACAGACAGAGAAGTAAATGAAGAAATGACCTCACTATGAAACATGTAAAAAAAAAATTTACAAAACATGAAACATGTCAATGAAGCAACAAAACCACACTGGTCATCACCAACAATCACACCAACATTCACCATGAGGCTCCGGTGGTCTCTGCTGTGCATCACTTGCCTGTACTGTTATTTTGGGAGGCAGCGTTGGCTTAGAAGGCTTAGAACCATTGGGAGGTCTGGGAGGTGCTGGCTTGTTGCTCAGACTGGGCTTACCCACTAAGGCTGGCTTACTGGGGAGTGCTGGGTGGAAGGCACCGTCAGGGGAGGGCGGTGCGGGTGCTGGTCTGTCATCCTTGAGGGGGAGTGGGTGAGGAATGAAGCCAGGATGTGGTTAGGGAGGCAATGAAGCAACAACCTTAACAATGAATTACAGATTACCCGAGAAAACAATGTATAGCAGTGTTACTCCTACAGTATCTGGTGAGACAACTGCAGTTCTAACATCTCTGTTATGCTGGTAAGACACTGGCCTATGTTTTGAGCTCTTAAAACTAAGTTCAAATGCTTAAAAGATGATGAGTCAGGTTCTCAAGTGTGATTCTCTTTAATGATGGTAAGAATCCTTGTCACAATATCATTAGGATCATGAAAATATCTTCAAAAACTTGAATGACTTCCACTAGAGCATCTGAAAAATTAGTTGAAATATGATACCAAATACAGTTCTCTGCCCTTTCCACATTCTCATAATTCTATTAATGAGGCAGTGATGTGTTGTACAGAAGTGATGCCACTGATTTCAGAATTACTCATCTGAAAGTGATAATGTGAGGGAAATCACATGAAAAGGGAAGCTATGCAATGTTCAGTGGAGGCAGCAGGAAGGAGGCCAATGAAGAGACTGAGGATACCTGGAGGTGGTGTGTGGAAGAAAACATGAGAAGGATGGACATGAGAGAAGAGACTGTCTATGACCACAAAAAGACAGAGAGAGTCATAAGCTGTCCAGTCCTGTGTGGAAAAATATGGACATAAAAGTGATGATGAGAGACAATGACAGTGTTCTGTGAGTGACGAGAATGAAATCTGTGACACAATTTCTGTACATAATTAGTCACGCCTTTACTACATGATGTGTCATTTATCTTTTCAACACCAAAGAGCTTAATTTCATCATTGCTTAATCTTACTCATCTACAAAATAAAAGTAAGGGAATGGTGTCTGTTTTCACACAGCTCAGTGACTCTAAATAAACAGCTGCCACTGACTACACACAAAGGAAGATACCAAGGCACAGCTCAGACAACTGATCCAAACTTCAGTGGAAATGAGTGATTCAGTTGGTCTCTGTTTAGGTGTCTCTCATGTCTGTGTTGTCACTTGCACACCTTGAAGATAAACTGTACTGAAAAGCTGTGGAGTACCCCATAAAAAGTGATCTAATACAAATACATACTTTGTTTATATCTCTTATAAGTAAACTTCAACGAGAGAGAGAGAGAGAGGAGAGAGAGAGAGAGAGAAGAGAGAGAGAGAGAGAGAAGAGGAGAGAGAGAGAGAGAGAGAGAGAGAGAGAGAGAGAGAGAGAGAGAGAGAGAGAGAGAGAGAGAGAGGAGAGGAGAGAGAGGAGAGAGAGAGAGAGAGAGAGAGAGAGAGAGAGAGAGAGAGAGAGAGAGAGAGAGAGAGGAGGTCGTCTTACCATGGGGGGGCGAGGGGGTGCTGGCTTGCTGGTAGGGGGAGGGGGCAGAGGTCCCTTGTTGGGCCGGTCCCCAGTCAGCGTGGGCTTGAGGTTGGCAGGCGGCGGAGGTGGTGGTGCAGGGTTGCTCTTACTACTAGGCTGTGGTGGGTGAGGGCAGGGTGAGGAGGAGGCAACAACAGGGGAGTGATACATGTTATACTGCCTGGCTTAGGGTGATGCTGCTACAATGACACTTGGACAGGAGGTAATGGTAGTTATTGTGCATGTAGCTATGTGTTGTGTTGTGTTGGTGACTGAATGCTCATATTGTGTTGGGTTAGTAACTGAGTGCCTGTGTTGTGTTAGTGACTGAGTGCCTATGTTATGTTGTGTTTGTTGAATGAATGCCTGTGTTGTGTTGTGTTAGTGACTGAGTGTCTGTGTTGTGTTGTGTTGGTAACTGAGTGCCTGTGTTGTGTTGTTGGTTGGTAACTGAGTGCCTGTGTTGTGTTGTGTTTGGTAACTGAGTGCCTGTGTTGTGATGTGTTTGGTAACTGAGTGCCTGTGTTGTGTTGTGTTGGTAACTGAGTGCCTGTGTTGTGTTGTGTTGGTAACTGAGTGTCTGTGTTGTGTTGTGTTTGGTAACTGAGTGCCTGTGTTGTGTTGTGTTGGTGACTTGAGTGCCTGTGTTGTGTTGTGTTGGTGACTGAGTGCCTGTGTTGTGTTGTGTTGGTAACTGAGTGCCTGTTACTGCATTCAGCAAAAGGGTTAAGTTGCTGCGGCTGACTGCCACAACTGGCTGCCGTGTGTGAAGGAGTCCTCAGGGAGGGAGTTACACAAGCAATTCAATCTGATGGCTTAGTGAAGTGTGTGGCAGTGTAGGTGACAGAGTAAGCTGGTGAATGAATGAGCAAATATCAATAATTGGGTTTATCAAATTAATGGATAATGTGAGTACAATCTACAGAGTACACAAGGTGGCAACATTATCTGTCAGTGTGATGAGAAGTGAAACAAGACATGGGCATCACTCATTACAACATGTTCAATCTGGTGCCAGTGACCACAAGTGTGTCTACCACTAGATATCACTGTGACTCAGGAGAAGCAGGACAGCAGTTCATGAGCTTACTGTGAGCATTTCACTTTACAATTTACCTTGATTTACCAGCACACTCCATTAGTCCTTACCTCCTGAATTACTGTTAGAAACCTTACTACAAATACTCACAATTTTGTCTGTTCTCAGTATTCATTATGAAAAAAGTAATGTTACATATTACCACTTCCTTCACAACACACTCACCCACAGCCTCCCAGTGGGGACTATGGGGCTGACTGGGGCTGTGAATTTGAGGTAGGATTATAAGACTGCAACAGGGATTGAGAAGACTGAATGCATTAAGATGGAGAGCTGCTAAATTTACAAACTGTGTTATGACACTGTAAAAACAAGAGATAAAAGAGAAATCATGTGGCATCAGCAAGGGTCAAAAAAGTGTCACCTCTCCCACTAAGAACCAGCTGCGATCTGGGATTGAGCTCAGAACTTAGTGGCCGTGAGGTGAACACTGCACCACTGATCCGAGGGTTTGTGGTGCTTGAAGCGGCTGGAAGAGTCTGGAAGGGGCTGCAAGAGACTGGGAGGGGCTGTAAGGAGCTGTAAGGGGCAGGGAAAGGCTGGACAGGACTGGATGATACTGGAAGAGACTACAAAATACAGGGAGAGGTTGAAATACGACTGGAAGGGGCTGGAAGAGACTGGGAGAGGCTGTAAGGAGCTATAATGCACTGGAAAAGGCTGGATGGGACTGGGAAAAGGCTGAATGGGGCTGAAAGATACCAGGAAAAGGCTGAATGGGACTGGAAGCGGCTGGAAGGCACTACAAGAGAGTGTAAGGGACTGGAAAAGGCTGGGTGGAGCTGGAAAAAGGCTGGATGGGGCTGGAAGAGGTTGGATGGGGCTGGAGAAATGCTGGATGGGATTGGGAGGGGCTGAGGAAGACTGGAAGGGGATATGGAAGGGACTACAAGGTGCTGGTGGGGCCTACCTTTGGACTAGGCGGTATACTGTTGTTATTGTTGTTGGTGGAGGTGTTATCGGAGTCAGCGCTGTCACCGGAGGGAATGCCAGGCGCGGGCTTCCTCCCAGGGGGCAGCAGTGGGCCACTCCGGCTTGCTGTGGGTGGGCAGACCTTGTAAGTAATGAATCTATAACATGCTACTGCAATTCCTTGTTCTCAATGCCTCCTTACTGCTGTGATTCTAATTGTCTTAGAGTGCATTTTGTCTTTCATCCCTCATTACTGTTGTGTTTCAAGTTATCTTGGTGATATTTTGTATTTAACTCTAAGACTGATGTTTTTTATTCCTTTAACAACAGCATACAAGAAGTCACAACACTTAAAAGCATTGTACATGATCTTTCCAGGCACCTTCAAGAAAGAGATTAAATGTCTAACCAGTATAATGTTTAAAATGGCTGTATAACGAAAGGGAATGTGTCACAGTGGTGTGTGATGAAACCATGTCTCAAATACCCGTGAAAGAGTTAAGTTGTCTTTGTGTATATTTTGTGATTGATCTTTCTTTATTGCTGTTTCAAGTTATTTCAGTGAATATTTTATCTCTAATCCTTCCTTACTGTTGTGTTTCATGTTGTTGCTATGAAAACTTGTCTTTGATCTATACTGACCCCTACATTTGATGCTGTTATTATGAATTTACCCTCTAACTACAGCTATATTTGATGCTGTTATTATGAAAATTTGTCTAACTTTTTACTGCTGTGTTTTGAGTTCTAGTGAGTATCTTGTCTTTAATCTTTCATTTCTGTTGTATTCTGTGTTGTCATCATGAAATTTTGTCTTTAATCCCCAATAACTGTTGTGAAGTTATCTTAGTTAAAATTTTGTCTTTGATCACTCACTACAGTTGTATTTGGTGCTGCTATTATGAAATGTCTTTAATCATTCATACTGTTTTATTTTATGTCATTATCTTTTCACACACAACAAGAAAATCAAAGTTGAGGTAATCTGGTCATCCAGTAAGAAGAGAAGATCAAGACCCTAATAAAAGTCAGAAAATACCTGCTGGAGAGAGAGGACCCAGGGGAAAACAACAATGAGAGAGATGAAGTGTGGGAGGACTAAAGAAAATGAGAGCAACAGAAGATATAACAGAGAAACAAAGGAGAAGACTGATACATGGAGGCAACCCTGACACTCGGGACATGATAAAGGAGAGGGAGGGGGAAAAGAAAAAAAAAAAAAAAAGAAAAAAAAAAAAGAAAAAAGAAAAAAGAAAAAAAAAAGAGCAAGAACAGGAACAAGAAGAGCAAGACCACAGGAATTTATCAACAGAAAAAGTAAGAACAGCTAAAAGAATTGGAATAAGAAAAAGAAGAATGAGGAAAGAACAACCACTAGAACATATTACCAAAAAAGGGAAGAAATGAAAGAAGAGGAACAAGAAAAGCAAGAACACAAGGAAGACCATTGGAACAAATTACCAGAAAAGACAAGAAATGCAAGATGAATAAGAACAAGAAGAGTAAAGAAAAAAATATGAACAAGACCACTGGAATACATTACAAGAAAAAGCAAGGAAACAAAAATAAACGAAAAAATTTTAATTTCCATTA
The DNA here is from genome assembly GCF_035594125.1 of Scylla paramamosain. Lineage (NCBI taxonomy): Eukaryota > Metazoa > Arthropoda > Malacostraca > Decapoda > Portunidae > Scylla > Scylla paramamosain. Next base: position 4,127,145 of record NC_087184.1, read on the forward strand.
AAACCATGATGGACATGATTGAGGTATGCCCACAACAAGCTTGACACAATCCTGTAAAAGGGAAAGAGGAGGAAAGAAAAGACAATGAAGGGAGAAGGGAGAGAGAAAGGGAGAAGGGAGAGAGAAAGAAAATGAAATGAGACACAAAATATGACTAAGACATGACGAGAACAAGCTTGACACAGCCCTGTATGAGGAAAGAGAGAAGAAAACAGAAGATATTTGTAAAAACTTAAGGATGGAGGGATGAAAAATGAAAGAAAAAGACAGAAGGAGAGAGATAAAGTAAATGAACTGAAAGACACAAAGCATGACCATGGCACATCTACAACACATTTGATGCAACCCTGTACAGAGAGAGAGAGAGAGAGAGAGAGAGAGAGAGAGAGAGAGAGAGAGAGAGAGAGAGAGAGAGAGAGAGAGAGAGAGAGAGAGAGAGAGAGAGAGAGAGAGAGAGAGAGAGAGAGAGAGAGAGAGAGAGAGAGAGAGAGAGAGAGAGAGAGAGAGAGAGAGAGAGAGAGAGAGAGAGAGAGAGAGAGAGTTAAGGATGGAGGGAAAGATGAAAGAAGAAAAAGCAGGACAGAGGGAGAGCAAAAAAGAAAAAAAGGAGAAAAAAAATTTGCAACAAAAAGAATAGAAATAGATGTAAAAATTAAGGAAAGGAGGGAGGAAGAAAGAAATGAGAGAGAGAAAAGCAGAGAAAAAATTTAAGAATGGAAAGAAAAGAGAAAATTATGAAGAAGCTTGTTTGATATAAAGTAGAGAGAAAGATGTAAAAATTAAGGGAAAGACAGCAGGTGGGAGGAATAAATGAAAAAGGGAGAGAAAAAGCAGAGAAAAAAAAAATAAGAATGGATAGAATGAGAGAATGATAAAGAAAATGGATGACAGAAAAAACCCAAATACAGAAGCTCATTTGATATGAAAGAGGGGAATAGACAGGAGGATGCAGACGGCAGGAACACAGAGGCTCCTCAGTACTCACGCGAGGTTGAAATCCCCTTCCCCGTGGGCCGCAACTTGGGCATGCCCCCCGCAAAGAGTCCTGCCAGCTGGGGGCTCCTCCATTCATCATCCCCATCCCTCCACCCCCTCCTCCTCCGCCACCGCCACCTCCACCTCCTCCTCCTGCTCCATTCGTTGACGGCTTGCTCTTGCCTGCAATGGAAGGAACAATGTTGAAATGTTGAAGTTAGGTTGTCCTGCAAGATGAGGTACAGAGTGAGTGGTTGAAGGTAATGGTGTAAGATAATGGAGGAAAGAAATGAATAGTAATGCAAAATGAACTGTGTATCTTGTCTTTAATTTTTCATTTCTGTTGTGTTTCATGTTGTCATCATGAAAATTTGTCTTTAATCCACAATCACTGTTGTGTTCCAAGTTATCTTAGTAAAATTTTGTTTTTTGAAATGGACTGTGTGAAATGGAATAGATGTTGAAATAATTCCACAAAGATGAGGTAAAGGGAAAAATGCTGCCATTAGTCCTGCAAGATGAGGTACAGATTGAGTGGTGGAAGGTAATGCTGCATGATAATAGGAGAAAGAAGATAATAGCAATGCAACTGGAGTGAGTGAGAGGAAACAATGGCTAAACCACTCCATGAAGACAAGGTAGATGGAGAAATGCTGAAATTAGTCCCCCAAGATGAGACAGATTGAGTAATGAAAGGTAATGCAGCAAGGAGATAGATAATTAATGAGAGGAGAGAAAAGAAATGAATAGTAATGTATGGACTTTATGAGATGGAACAATGCTGAAATTAATCCTTGCAAGATGAGGTTTGAGGTTTGGAGTGTGATGGGAAGTAACACTGCAAGAAGACAGATGGGGGAAGAATCAGTGGCAATGAAAATGCACTGTGTGAGAGGGAACAGCATATCAAAATAACTCCACAAAGACAGACAGACCATGAAAAATTTTCATTATTAATAATAATAATAATAATAATAATTGATGGTTTATTGATCAAGAAAGCTTTACAAAGTCATTTATAAAACGTCATGTCTTGATTTACAACAAGTGCGTATCTATTTAGGTAGCTACATGAAAGGTAAAATAAGCTCAAGAAGCTGCTAAAATAAATATAAAACATGTACATAGGTATTTACAAGGCATTGAGTTTAGAGACAATATATGGTATTGGAGAGTTCTGGTATCTTGAGGTCCTACACCTTACTGACTGCAAGAGTTGACTACCTCTCCTTGTTTCCCTACCATGGACATCATGCAAGGTCTGTGGCAACATATTTCTGAGCTCGGGTGAGTTGAGCAGTCCCCGTCCAAAATTTATTGTTGCTGCTTCTCGTCGCTTGTGTAATGATTCTGTACCAAGTAATTGCAATGCATGGTTGTAGTTCAGATAGGCCTCACCCAATATGATTCTAAAGCAACGCTTTTGAAGTTTTTCAAGTGAATTATGCTGTGCACGCGTGAGACCTGGGTGCCATACAGGTGCAGCATATTCTAGGACAGTTCTTATGTACCATGTGTATAGTATGAACATTACATTTGGACTAAAAGAAAATTGTCTTGCTCGATATAGGATAAAAAGGAGACTGCTAGCTCTACTGACAATGTGAGTGATATGATCGTTCCAAGTAAGATCTGAATTAATGTGAACCCCAAGTAGCTTGCAAGAGTGTACTATCGGGAGTTCGTATCCATTTAATTTAAGTAGTGGGAAGACGATAGGTCTTTTGGGTGGACACACAATCATTACTTCACATTCACATTTATTCACTGAGAAAATAATAAATGAACAACTAGCCTAACATGAAAAAAAAATTTAAGTTACTCCTGGAAAGAACAGCAATGCAAATGGACTGTGAGAGGGAACAGAATGGCAAAATAACTCCACAAAGACAAGGCAAACAATGAAAATGCTGTAATTGGCCCCACAAGGTGAGGCACAAAGGGAGTGTTGAGAGGTAATGCAGCAGGAAGGATGGGGAAAGAATTAATAGTGAAGCAATAGAACTGAGTGAAAGGAAACAGAATGGCAAAATAACTCCATAAAGACAAGGTAGACAATAAAAAATTAAATAATTCACTAAGAAAATTACATGAGTAACTTGTCTAACATGAACATAAATATGTAAGAAAAAGAAAGTTACTCCTGGAAGAAATGAATAGCAATGCAAAGGGCAGTGAGAGAAGAAACTGTCCAAATCATTCCACAAAGGCAAGGTAGATGATGAGGAATTAAAATATTCACTAGGAAAAAAATATAAATAAATAAATAAATAAATAAATAAATAAACAAACAAATAAATAAATAACTAGTCTTTAACCATTTTTTTTCACCATAACAGCTTACTATTTTTCAGGCATACATTTTTGTACTAAAGTATATTAATTAGTTTTGTATCATAGACAATACAAAATGAACCTCTTATTCTTTTTTTCTCCATATGCCCATTCAAATTATACTCCCATACTGCTCTCAATGTTACCAATCATAGCAGCGAAAGGATAAAAAGGAAAAAAATAAATAAATAAATAAAATATAAATAAATAAATAAATAATAAAAAATAAAAAATAAAAAATAAAATAAAATATAGAAAATACCGCAGGAAAAGTAGACCATGAAAATTTACATTACTATTGCAATGAAAAAAAACTTTATTAAACAAACAAACTTATTGATAAAAATGACTGCATAAAAATAACAAAGATAATGAAAAGAGAAAAACAGTTGATAATGGTGACAGGAAAGAACAGTTGTGAGAAATGAATGATGTAATACTGGAAGGAAAAGGAAGGCAATCAGAAAAAAATAACATTGGACATGAAAAAACTTGAAAAATTAAAGAAATTAAAAACACTACACAGAAAAATGTGGAAAAAAATAATAAAAAAGTGAATGATGAAAATGAATAATGACATTGCATGGGGGAAAAGGAAAACAAGGAAAAGTGACACTGCATAAACACACACACACACACACACACACACACACACACACACACACACACACACACACACACACACACACACACACACACACAATAAATAAATAAATAAATAAATAAAATAAAATAAAATAAAAAAAAATATATATATATATATATATATATATATATATATATATATATATATATATATATATATATATATATATATATATATATATATATATATATATATATATATATATATATATATATATATATATATATATACTGCACAGAAAATGGGGAAAAAAATGAAAAATGCAAAGAAGAAAATAATAAAAAATAATGCGCAGAAAAAAAAACAAAGAAAATTAAAAAAATAAAGCATTGCACAAAGAATAATAATAAAAAATACACCAAAAAAGAGACAGAGGAAGAGAGAAAACTAATAACAGCAACACTGAATAAAAAAGATAAGAAGCAATGAATAAAAAAGATAAGAAGCAATGTGGAAGATACTGAAAAGAAAGGTAAGGTAAGGAATAAAAACACAAGACAAAAGAAAGATGATCGGTGGATGGGAAGCGAGAGAGAGAGAGAGAGAGAGAGAGAGAGAGAGAGAGAGAGAGAGAGAGAGAGAGAGAGAGAGAGAGAGAGAGAGAGAGAGAGAGAGAGAGAGAGAGAGAGAGAGAGAGCTATTTATAGAACATATCTCATCGGAAATAAAGATAATTTTTTGGGAAAACTCACAAAATATTCCTCCATTGTTTAATTTTTCTCTCCTTCCCTCCCTTCCTCCTTCCATTCTCTCTCTCTCTCTCTCTCTCTCTCTCTCTCTCTCTCTCTCTCTCTCTCTCTCTCTCTCTCTCTCTCTCTCTCTTCCCTTTCCTGCATTTTTAACTTTTTCCTCCCCTTCCCTCCCTCCCTCTCCCTTTCCACTTATCATACCCATTTCTCTCCTTCGCTACTTTCCTCCTTCCACTTTTCCCTCCACTTCTTTTCTCTCTCCTGTTTTCTCTCCAATCCTTCTTTCCTCCCATCATTATATTCATTCTCTCCCTTCCTTTCCTCCCTCCGGTGCTCCATGCCTGGCACCACAGCCGAGAGAGAGAGAGAGAGAGAGAGAGAGAGAGAGAGAGAGAGAGAGAGAGAGAGAGAGAGAGAGAGAGAGAGAGAGAGAGAGAGAGAGAGAGAGAGAGAGAGAGAGAGAGAGAGAGAGTCTTATCTTCTTCACTCCCTTTATTTAGTTTCGTTTCCTGTTTCCTTCCTTTCTTCCTCTTTCTCTCTATAGTTCCATGTTTTATTCTCTTCTTTCTCCTCTTCCTACTACTACTACTACTACTACTACTACTACTATTACTACTACTATTACTACTACTACTACTACTACTACTACTACTACTATCACCACCACTACCACCACCATTACTACTACTACTGCTGCTACTACTACTACTACTACTACTACTACTACTACTACTACTACTGCTCCTGCTGCTACAACTATAACAGTGATTCCTCCTCCTCCTCCTATTACTACTACAGCTACTACTATTACTGCCAATAATAGTAATACAACAACAACAACAACGATTTTTACTACTACTACTACTACTACTACTACTACTACTACTACTACTACTACTACCAATAATAGTAACAACAACAGCGATTTTTACTACCACTACTACTTCAATGACTCCTCCTCCTCTACTACTACTACTACTACTACTACTACTACTACTACTACTACTACTACCAATAATAATGATACTCGTATAACAACAACGACTATTACTAATACAACAACAACAACAACAACAACAACAACAACAACAACAACAACAACATCTACTACTACTACTACAATAATTCCTCCTCCTCCTCCTCCTCCTCCTCCTACTACTACTACTACTACTACTACTACTACTACTACTACTCTCCCTCCCTCCTCCCATTCCACATATGTACATACCTACCTCCTCCTCCTCCTCCTCCTCCTCCTCTTCCTCCCTTACTTTTCTTCCTAGTCACGGTGTTGCTATGCTGCCACACACACACACACACACACACACACACACACACACACACACACACACACATAGCGATATATTATTCATATTCTTTCCCCACACACAGTTTAGGTAAAATTTAATTAGTTTTCTGCTCTTCCATTTTAGTGAAATTACTCTTGGGTAATTAACAGAGAGAGAGAGAGAGAGAGAGAGAGAGAGAGAGAGAGAGAGAGAGAGAGAGAGAGAGAGAGAGAGAGAGAGAGAGAGAGAGAGAGAGAGAGAGAGAGAGAGAATGCCCCCCCCAACGCCCAACACCTACCTACACACACACACACACACACACACACACACACACACACACACACACACACACACACACACACACACACACACACACACACACACATCTATCTTCACCCACCCCCATTCCCTTCACACACCCGATTAACTGACTAACCGATATAATTTCTCTCTTAAGGAACTGTGCCAACCGATTCCTGCTTCCCGCTTGCCGATAATTGCCGATCAATGGTGTGTGTGTGTGTGTGTGTGTGTGTGTGTGTGTGTGTGTGTGTGTGTGTGTGTGTGTGTGTGTGTGTGTGTGTGTGTGTGTGTGTGGGTTGACTTCCGATAATGATAGGAGAGAGAGAGAGAGAGAGAGAGAGAGAGAGAGAGAGAGAGAGAGAGAGAGAGAGAGAGAGAGAGAGAGAGAGAGAGAGAGGGGGGGAGGATATGTCCATGTTGTATATGTATGCCTCATTGTTCTCTCTCTCTCTCTCTCTCTCTCTCTCTCTCTCTCTCTCTCTCTCTCTCTCTCTCTCTCTCTCTAAATCACCCTATCTTTTCTCCATACATTCCCATCTCTCTTCCCTTCCCCCTTCCTCCTCCTCTCTCTCTCCTCCTCCCTCCCTTCCCCCCCACACAACAGCTGGGGTCTAACAATCCACGGGAAAAAGCGGAAATTACAAAAATGGGGCCAAGTGACCACAAGTTTCTCTCTCTCTCTCTCTCTCTCTCTCTCTCTCTCTCTCTCTCTCTCTCTCTCTCTCTCTCTCTCTCTGTTTTTAAAGAATGTTTACTTTTTCATTCTTACTCTACAATAATAATAATAATAATAATAATAATAATGATAATAATACTATTATTATTATTATTAGTTTCCTATTCCTCTCTCTCTCTCTCTCTCTCTCTCTCTCTCTCTCTCTCTCTCTCTCTCTCTCTCTCTCTCTCTCTCTGTTTTTAAAGAATATTTACTTTTTTTCATTCTTACTCAATAACAACAACAACAACAAAAACAAAAACAACAACAATAATAATAATAATAATAATAATAATAATAATAATAATAATAATAATTATTATTATTATTATCATCTTCCTACTCCTACCCTCTCTCTCTCTCTCTCTCTCTCTCTCTCTCTCTCTCTCTCTCTCTCTCTCTCTCTCTCTCTCTCTCTCTCTCTCTCGTTTTCACCCATCTCCTCCTCCTCCTCCTCTTCCTAATATTTAAAGAGTATGTGCCGTGAAGACTCACACACACACACACACACACACACACACACACACACACACACACACACACACACACACACACACACACACACACACACACGAGGCTAAAAATAACACGTATTTATCTTTCATACGAACGAACACACACACACACACACACACACACACACACACACACACACACACACACACACACACACACACACACACACACACACACACACACACTCACCCAAGGTCAGAGCGGCACAGGCCCAGCAAAAGAGGTCAGCACAGTCCAACATGGCGGCGACAGGTCAAGAGGTCAATGAGAGGAGGGGTGAGAGAGGACAGGGAGGTGGGGGTGGGGGGAGGGGGAGGGAAAGGATATAAACCCGGACAAGAGGTAGGAGGAGGAGGAGGAGGTAAAAACTGCAGAGAGAGAGAGAGAGAGAGAGAGAGAGAGAGAGAGAGAGAGAGAGAGAGAGAGAGAGAGAGAGAGAGAGAGAGAGAGAGAGAGAGAGAGAGAGAGAGAGAGAGTCAAGTGAGCAAAGAAAACAACGGAGGAAGATAATGCCAGAGAGAGAGAGAGAGAGAGAGAGAGAGAGAGAGAGAGAGAGAGAGAGAGAGAGAGAGAGAGAGAGAGAGAGAGAGAGAGAGAGAGAGAGAGAGAGAGAGAGAGAGAGAGAGAGAGAGAATAAAATTAAAGACAAGCAGGAGGAAGAGAAGGGAAAGGAAGGGGAGAGGAGCTGAGGAGAGAAGAGGAGAGGGAAGGAGAGGAGAGGAGAGGAGAGGAGAGGAGAGGAGAGGAGAGGAGAGGAGAGGAGAAGAGAGGGGAGGGGAGGGGGAGGAGAGGGGAGAGGAGTCACTATCAGGTCATGCAAGGTCACCAGGTCGAGGTCACGGTCAGTCTCTTGCAAGGTCACAATTCTTTAAAGTCACGATTGCTCTTTTTTTTCCCAATGTCATGTTTTTTTTCTTTATTTTATTTCAATGTTTTTTTTTTCTTTCAGTTCTCAAGGGAAAAAAAGTCGGGATTATCTATTTTCTCCGTCATATTTTTCTTTCGTTATTTTCTTTCTCAATTCTAAAGGAAAGCGAATTTGATTTCCTCGACTTTCTTTTCTTTCTTTTCTTTTTCTTTATTTTTTTTGGTCACTAAGAAATTAAGCAAATAAATAAACATGTAAATAAATGAACACGTAAAAAAAAACAAAAAAAAACGATACTTTCATTGATGTACCTATATTTACATTTTCCTTTTTATTCTATTTCATGTTGCTTTTTCGCTTTTTCTTATTTTCTTTTTTTTTCTCGGTACTAAGGGAAACGTCGTAATTTTTTGTCATGGTTTCTTTTTTCTTATTTTTTTCTCTCTCGGTTGTAAAGGCAAACGAATTTCATTTCCTCGATATAATTTTCTTTCCTCCTTTTTTTTTGACCACTGAGAAAAAAACAAAACAAAACAAATAAATAAACAAATGAATGAGTGAATAAAAATAATATATATATATATATATATATATATATATATATATATATATATATATATATATATATATATATATATATATATATATATATATATATATATATATATATACTTTCTCTTCATTTATTTATACTTTTTTTAATTTCAATTATTTTTCTTCTCTTACACAGAATGAGGATGTTTGTTTCCTCCTCCTCCTTTCCTGTGCCACTGCGTCAATTATAAACACTCAACAACAAATAAATAAAAAATAAATGTAAATCAAACAAAATTTCCCTTGAGTCATTTGCACTGTTCCCATTAGATTTTTTTTCAACTTTTCTTTCTTTCTTTATTAATTAATTTTGTTTATTTTCCTCCAATTAATAAACACTCACTAATGAATGCAGAAATAACCACAAAGACTCTCCCTTGAATTATTTTTTGTTTCCTTATTTATTTACTTTTGTTTATTTTTCCTCCAATTAATATACTCACAAGTAAATAAATAAATAAATAAAAAAAAAAAAAAAAAAATTTCTTTGAACAATCTATACTCTGAATCTGTACTTTTTCTTCAACATTTTCCTTGTTTTATTTTTTCCCACTTTTCCTCATGAGCGTCACACACAATGGCCATAGCAGTCCCTCTGGTACACGCCATAAAACACACTGCTGCCAATTAATTATTCCCGTACCTTTTAATTAATTTCCCTCACGCCCCACTCATTACCACCATCACGAGGAAGGAAATGTCGTGAGTGAGAGGGATGGCTGGTGTTCTCATGGTGTCTGTCATGTCACGTATCTTGTCAGCACTGTCACGACACATCACTGTCTCTCTGCGTTAGGTGAAGTAGATTAGATTAGGTTATATTAGGTTGGGTTAGGTTAGGTTAGAATTATTAGGTTAGGTTATATTAGGTTAGGTTAGGTTAGGTTAGGTTAGGTTAGGTTAGGTTAGGTTTGGTTAGGTAAGGTTATATTAGGTTAGGTTATAATTATTATCGTCACAAAATGTTATAATAAGCATCTCAAAACGTCACAAAACATCATTTCACATTAATATATTTCCTGCGTCACATATTCATGGTGTTTTAAGTTACGCTTGATTTCGTTACGTAAGGTTTCAGGTCACTTAAAAAATATATATATATATATATCGCAGCGTCACAAAACAAGTTTCATCATCATTTTCGTAGGTTAGGTTAGGTTAGTGTTCGTTGTAAAAATAATACAACAAACAAACATATCACATGCACAAGACATAAATTTCATTACAATACTAGTCTTCCTGCGACACATATTCGTAAGTTAGGTTAAGTTCGTAAAAAAAAAAAAAATCACAAAATTTTCACCATAACAGTCTTCCAGCGTTACACATTTCCAGGTCAGGTTATGTCATGTCAGGATAGGTTCCACACATGTTCTGTCACGTCATTTCACGTCACAACACGTCACAAAGTCCTGTTCTGTTCCAAT
>NC_087184.1:4162500-4170000 GCF_035594125.1 Scylla paramamosain
TGGATAAGGTCATGGCTTAGTGACAGGCGACAAAGAGTTGTAATAAACGGCTCGAAATCTGAGTGGGGTCATGTAATTAGTGGGGTGCCACAGGGATCAGTATTAGGGCCATTGTTATTTCTAATATATATCAATGACTTGGATAGTGGAATTAGTAGTGATGTTTAGTAAATTTGCGGATGACACAAAGATAGGTAGATTAATTAGGTCAGAATCGGATGCCATCGCCTTGCAGGCAGATTTAGATAGAATGAATTGAATGGACGGATAGATGGCAAAAGCAATTTAATATCAATAAATGCAAAGTACTTAGCGTAGGTAGAGGAAACCCACACAGTAGGTACACATTAGACAACCAAACTCTGGTAGGTACAAAGTACGAGAAAAATTTAGGAGTTATAGTTAGCTCTGAACTCCGTCGAGGGAAACAATGCATAGAAGCCAGAAACAGGGCAAATAGGGTACTAGGATTAATTTTTAGAAGTGCTAAAAGTAGAAGGCCGGAAGTAATATTAAAGTTATACTTGGCGCTGGTCAGACCTCATCTAGACTACGCTGTGCAGTTCTGGTCCCCACATTACAGGAAAGATATAGGTCTATTAGAATCAGTACAGAGGAGAATGACTAAAAGGATACAGGGGATGAGGAGTATTCCTTACGAGGCGAGATTGAAGTTGTTAAATTTACATTCTTTAGAAAGACGTAGGTTAAGAGGGGACCTGATAGAAGTCTGCAAGTAGTATAAGGGTTATAACAAGGGGGGTGTAAGCAAAATTCTTAGGATCAGTAACCATGGGAGAACAAGAAATAACGGGTTCAAGCTTGAAAAATTTAGGGTTAGGAAGGAGATAGAAAAGAATTGGTTCTCAAATAGAGTGGTAGACGAGTGGAACGGACTCAGTAGTCATGTTGTTAGTGCTAGGACATTAGAGGGCTTTAAGAGAAGATTAGACAGGTTTATGGATGGGAATAATAGGTGGCAATAGGTAGGTATATTTCATACAGGGACTGCCACGTGTAAGCCTGGTCGCTTCTTGCAGTTTCCCTTATTTCTTATGTTCTTATGTTCTTATGTTCACTCACGCCCAGTCACGTGGGTATCGTATCCCTGCCCCATCAAGACCCAATTTACCTGGTTTTTCATGACACTTCTTGAAATCTCTGGAGGTTATTTTTGGATTTTTCTCTTTTGGGTCACTAGAAAATGTTAGTTTTTTTCTTTTTTTGACAAATTTTTCAAGACATTTTTTCGATTTTATTTATTTATTTATTTATTTTTATTCTTGAGGATTATTCCACTTTTGGACATGGACTTCTGAGTAAAAATGATATTGTTTTGAACTTTTCTCTTTAGGGACAGACATGCTTCAAAGACACGTCTGTCCAATCTTTTGGATATTCTTTTTGGATTTTTTCTCCCTTGTAACTGCCATTTTTAAAGACAATTCTTGAATTTTTTTTAGTATTCTTTTATATTTTCTCTTTTAAGACTGATATTTTTAAAGACACTTATGTTTTGGATACTTTTTTTTATTTTTCTCTTTTAGGGTTGGCATTTGCAAAGACACTTCTTGAAAATTTTAATATTCTTTTGCATTTTTTTGGGGGGGTTAACATTCTGAAGGACACTTCTAAAAATATTCTTTCAGACTACTAACTTTCGGGACTGGCGTTTTTAAAGACACTCCTACAATTTTTTAGATATTGTTTTGGATTTTTTTCTCTTTTGGGGCAGGCATTCTTTTTTTTTTTTTTTGTTGCTCTAGATTGGAATCACTCTTCAGCCAGGGCAGAACAAGAACAACCAAGGTAGAACAAGAAATAACGGGTTCAAGCTTGAAAAATTTAGGTTTAGGAAGGAGATAGGAAAAAAATGGTTCTCAAATAGAGTGGTAGATGAGTGGAACGGACTCAGTAATCATGTTGTTAGTGCTGGGACATTAGAGAGCTCTAAGAGAAGATTAGACAGGTTTATGGATCGAGATAATAGATGGAAATAGGTAGGTGTGTTTCATACAGGGACTGCCACGTGTAAGCCTGGTCGCTTCTTGCAGCTTCCCTTATTTCGTTATGTTTTTATGTTCTAAAAGTAATGGCTAACCAACTAACTAACTAACCAACTAACTAACTAACTAACTAACGGACTAACTAATTTACTAACTAACTAACTAATTAACCAACTAACTAACTCAATAACTAATAAGAAGCGTCACTTTGAACGTCGACTAGATAGCGCGACAAAAACTAGGTGGCGTTCACAAACTCGATACTCTAAATTTTTCCGTGTTTGGCAGGCACAACTGGATATTGCTGCGGGGCTTTCCAAGATCTTTCCCATGTTGTGGCGACACTGTATCAAGGATTTTGGGTGGGCTTAACAAGTACAGCCTTCGTATTAAGTAACCTTTTTTTTCCGCATGTTATCTCTCAAATGGCAAAGTGTAACAAGCTCCTAAGGGGTTTCCAGGGTGTTTCCAATGTTTTAGCAAGAATTCTGGCTTGAGTTTACAAGCATAACCTTCCTATTATTGAACTTTCCAGCGTCTTATCTCGACCAAGTTTAACAGACTCTAATGGGAATTCCTGACGTGTTTTTCCAGTATTTATCAGTGTTCTAGTGATACAGTGATTCTAGATGGCGTTAACAAGTACATCCTATTATTAAAGTTTCCTTCGTATCTCGATTAATATTTAACAAACTCTAGCGGCAGTTAGTGAGTGTCTTCCAAGTTTTTTTTTTTATCAATGTTCTGGTAATAGTTGGACAATGATTCAAGATGGCGTTAACAAGTACATTCTATTATTAAACTTTTCAGCGTATCTCGATTAATATTTAACAAACTCTAGCGGCAGTTAGAAAGCCTACCAAGGACAATGATTCAAGATGGCGTTAACAAGTACATCTTTCTTGCTCTTTAATTTCCCAGCGTCCTGTCTCTCCGGTACGTTTTAATCCTTATTTTCCTCCATTTTCCTTCAGTTCCCTCCTCTCTGGGTCGTTTCTTTCCCTCCCATCCTTACCTAATCTATCCCTGACTCTTTTTACGTTCCAATATAAGTTCAGGGTCTTTTCAATGTTCAACTGTCAGGAGGAAAACTTTTATCATGAGAGCAAAACGTTTAAGACTTCTGCTTCGGTACAGTTATTCATAGTACTGGTTTCCTCCTCCTCCTCCTCCTCCTCCTCCTCCTTTTCTACATCATCTTTTCTACTGTTTTCTTAATGTCAGTTGTCCTCATGTGTCTTCTTTGGTTGTTCCTCTGCCTTGTATCTTATCTCTCTCTCTCTCTCTCTCTCTCTCTCTCTCTCTCTCTCTCTCTCTCTCTCTCTCTCTCTCTCTCTCTCTCTCTCTTCAACAGGCCATCAGTTTTTCTGCCTCTTTCGAAAGCTCTCTCCCTCCTCTTCTCAATACACGACTAAACCATCTCAACTTTGATTTTGTAGATACGGAAACGCTACAGAAACGCTACACACACACACACACACACACACACACACAGAGAGAGAGAGAGAGAGAGAGAGAGAGAGAGAGAGAGAGAGAGAGAGAGAGAGAGAGAGAGAGAGAGAGAGAGAGAGAGAGAGAGAGAGAGAGAGAGAGAGAGAGAGAGAGAGAGTACAAAAAGTCCCCTTCTATCTGGCCAGGCAGGCAGAGTAACAACGCACGCTGGCTATCTCTGCTGGGTGACCTCAAGCAAATGCCATTCAGACACACACGGACAAGAACGTAAGGGAAGCTGCAAGTGGCCAGCAGACCTACACGTGACTGCCCCTGTGTCCCTGTATGCCCACTGCAGCACAAAAGAACACAAGAACACAAGAAATAAAGGGAAGCTGCAAGAAATCATTAGGCCTACACGTGGTGGTACTTGTATGAAACCTGACAGCCTATTTCTACCTATCATCCCTATTCAGAAATTTGTCTTTTCTTCCTTTAGAGCTCCCTAATGACTCAGCGCTAACAACCCAATTGCTGAGTCCATGCCATTCATCTACCACTCTATTTGAACCGATTCTTTCCGATCTCTTTCTTGAACCTAAATTTTTCAAGCTTCAACCAGTTATTTCTTGTTCTATCCACTGCTGTCATCCTCAACCGTACGTACAACAACAACAACAACAACAACAACAACAACAACAACAACAACAACTATTACTACTACTAGTACTACTACTACTACTACTACTACCACAAACAACAGTAGTAGTAGTAGTAGTAGAAGTAGGTTCATTTACCAAGTTATACATAGGAAGGCACACATACATATAACATACAGTCTTGGTCTACATAAAAAAATAAATAAAACAAAAAAAAATAAAAAAAAATAAAGATAAGAACATATACACCATTCGAACAAAAAATAAAAGTACAAATAAAATAAAAGCTGAAAGTCAAGCATCAAAACCATCAGCAACTTACCAAAGATCAAATTCCAAAAGATAATAAGACTAACCTCCTTTCCTTTACGACCATCCAAACAACTTATAACAGCGATCTCAATGTTAACAAAAGGCGAGCAGAGCAGAGAAATCGTTACACCTCCTCTACTGACTCGGCACCAACCTGATAACCGAGTCTATCCCAGCCAATCATGCCGTGGCCGAGATGCTGCAGGCTCTTCACACGTTTACCGAAGGCTGACCCAGAATATACGGCGGAAAGTTAAGCAGCTCCCGAAAATATCTTTAAAAAATAAGGAGTCTACATTCTGACACAGTGAACGATATAATTTGACTAGTTTGGTGTTGGCAGCCCTGCACACTAGGGATGGTTGCCGTATATTACCACTTGGGAAATGGATTAGCATATCGGCATCAAGTCAAGTCATGCATACCAACCCTACCGATGCGACACGTGATATGGCAAAAGCTTCCATATCTTTCATTATGCCACAGTTCGCACGATATTTTAAAGAGAATTTTGGAAGCTGCTGTACGCGGGGAAGGAGTGAGTGACGTGATCTGAGGTTGTTACTGCCGAGTCATTAGGGAGCTTTAAAAGTTTAGATGAATTTATGGATGAGGGTAATGAGTGGAGATACGTAGGTAAGTATGCTTTGTACAGGGATTGTCACGTGTAGGCCTGGTGGCTCCTTGCAGCTTCCCTTGTTCTGTTATGCTTTATGCTGTTAGATTCGTAGATATAGAGATGGACTGAGCCGCGGTAGGGAACGAGCGTCACGAATTCAGGAGGTGATGATTGGCTTGTACACAATATTTCTCTTTTCTATTTATGCTTTCTTCTTCCTCCTGTTTTTTCTTTTCCCATTTTTTTTTTCTCGTTTGTGGTTACGTCTGTACTTAATGTAGGGTTACCACAATTGCCACAATGACTAAGAATGTTTTCCTCTTCTATTTCACTTCTAAAGATTAATTCCATCTTGACTTAATGTAGGGTTACCACAATTACCACTAAATATAAGAATTGGCTTTGTTTATTTAACTATTTCGCTTCTAAATTTACTTCTATCGAACACAACACTTCCTACGCTACACTAATTACTGACATTACGCATTTTATCAACGCGTCTTTCTACAAATATTCTGTCACCATTACAACGGATACCAGCTGCTTCATATTTCATTTCACTGTCACACTCAAACCCCGCCGCTTCCTGTTTTCCCTGACTACTAACCCTATGCACCTTATCTACGCTATTTTTACAACTCCCTTGCCCTGCTCTGATTACTGACCCTTAGGATCTCGTCTACACGTCATTTTTACAAGCCCCTGTGACATTCAGATTACCTTCACCACATCTAATCTTCACCTCTATCACTGATTTTCCTGCCAGGCGTGCTTCTGAAAGTTATACGTGGCAGTTTCTCAATCCCTGCATATCCACTGCTGTCATTATTATCCGTACATTTGTCTTATTTTTCTGTCCTACGTTCTTATTAGGTGTCTGTTTTTAATGAGCCTTTTTTCATGTGTTTGTCTTTCGTTTGTTCCTTTGTGTGTTGTGCCTTCTCCAGTGCAGTCTTGACTTATATTTGTCTAACCTTCACTTAAGACACCTAATTGCACTGCCCTACCTAGACTAATAAATTTATTCCACACTCGTAGGAACCAATACCTGATCTCATTTCTATATTTAACCTTACAAGCTGACACAAGAACATACTGCTAAGTGCACACGAAAATAAATATAAGCTGCAAGAAGCCACACTGTCTACACAAAACATGCCTGCCTATTTCCACCCATCATCTTCATTCATTAATTTATCTCATCTTCTGAAGCTCCCTAATGACTCGGCACCAACAACCTGGTTACGGAGTCAATTCCATTCATCTGCCACTCTATTTGAGAATCAATTCCTTCCCATCTCCTTTCTTAAATGAAACTTTATTAAGTTTGAACCCATTATTTCTTGTCCTAACCTGATAATTGACTGAGAATTTTGTCTGTCTCTCTTGTGATGTCGCCTATACCAATTAAGGACCTCTATCAGAACCCCTCTCCATCCTGTCCTTCCATGATTACTGACCCTGAGGATTTTGCTTACGTCACCTTTGTTATGTCCCCTGTACCACTTGAAGGACCTTCATCTGATCCCCTGTTAAGCTCGTCCTACCTGGTTATTGACCCTGAGGATTTTGCTTAGGTCGCCCTTGTTAAGTCTCCCTGTAACAACTATAAATAAATAAAAAAAATTGTGACGTCTTCTGAAACTGCCCTGTAAACTCTCAGTTCAAGCCTCTTATTGACGTCGGGAAGCCATTTAACAGTGAAAGCATTAAGGGAAGCCAGAAGTGTCTCTTCACCTCCACTGGCGCCTTCCTGTTCACCTTTAAATTGGATACACCACACGTACAAAAACTGTTCTCGAATTGTGGCGATCGACAACGTGATGTATTACTGGAGACACCTTGCTGGCACCTGCCTGTCCTGGTGCCTTGCGTACAGGTGAGCTTTAACCCTTTCACTGTAATATGAAACAGCACTAAAGATAATGTGTGAGATCTTTATAAGTACCTACAAGAAAGAGGGATATTAAAAGGATAGATTTTGCGATTTCTAGCCAGTTTAATGATTAGAGTTGGCTGTGGAACAAGTGAAGATGTCTCCCAGTGGTTAATAAATTAAGGAAAGGTGTGCCAAATAACTGTAAAAGGGTTAAATTAGATACAGTACAGCTTGAAAACGTTCCTCAAATCTGTGCACTGATAAAGTTTTCCACAGCTGCAGATGACAAATTGACACCTGACCTCGTTCCTATTTTGTTTTATTGGTTTTCTTAATTGTTTGAAGCGTGAAGGAATTAAGACAGCGAAAATATTCAGAAAACAAAGGCCAAATTAGATGTACTGATAATCATTGATAACTCTCTCTCTCTCTCTCTCTCTCTCTCTCTCTCTCTCTCTCTCTCTCTCTCTCTCTCTCTCTCTCTCTCTCTCTCTCTCTCCTTTAAAATATGAACAGGAACAGTGAACAGTAACCCTTTAAATACGAATAAAAACTTTTTAAATACGAACAGTAAACCTTTAAATATGTATACTA